>NC_080202.1:34638040-34938040 GCF_030028045.1 Hippopotamus amphibius kiboko
ATGTCACCATATGCCCTCCACAGAACAATTCCATCAGCTTACGGGATGGCTCTGTCCTGAGACCCTCAGTAGTTAATGGCACTGCGGGGACACCTTGTCCAGGCTGGACCAGCTGGTTTCCCCTCCCAGAAATTAGGAAGTGCATCCAGAGCCTCTGAATGTGGCGAGAACAGAAGGGATATTAAGTAGGTGTTCGGGGAGAGGGCATCTTACAGCACAGGCACTGAACAGCAGAGAACCCGCCTAAGCAAAGAAAGAAGCAACTGATGGGGACTTCCTAGGTGGTGCAGTGGTAAGACTCCACCTGCCAATGCAGGGGACACAGGTTCGATCCCTGCTCCAGGAAGATCCCACTTGCCTTGGAGCAACTAAACCCATGCGCCACAACTACTGAGGCTGCCCTCTAGAGCCCGTGAGCTGCAACTATTGAAGCCCTTGTGCCTAGAGCCTGTGCTCTGCAACAAGAGAAGCCACTGCAATGAGGAGCCCGTGCACCACAGCAAAGAGTAGTCCCTCCTTACCACAATTAGAGAAAGCTTGTGTGCAGCAACAAAGACCCAATGTAGCCAATAAATAACTAAATTTATTTTTAAAAATAATTTAAAAAAAAAAAGAAGTAACTGATGGGTAGAAAGAAGTAGAAACCAAAGACAGAGTCTTGGCAAGTCTTCTGACCCTGGCACCAGACCCTCTGACTGGGCTTGACTTCCGAAAGGAACTCAGGTGGATCGGTAATTCCCTTTTTCTCAGTTAAACTGGATCAAGCTGGTTTGTGTTGTTTGTACCAATATCAGAAATAACCTTTTTCTTTAGTTTGTTTGGTAACTATTAAAAAATACCCCACAAATCTGTTTAGTTGTTTTCATTAAGAATATCCAGAATAGGACTTCCTAGGTGGCGCAGTGGTAAAGAATCCGCCTGCCAATGCAGGGGACACGGGTTCGAGCCCTGCCCTGGGAAGATTCCACATGCCATGGAGCAACTAACCCCGTGTGCCACAACTATTGAGCCTGTGCTCTAGCGCCCATGAGCCACTACTACTGAGCCCATGTGCCACAACTATCGAAGCCCATGCGCCTAGAGCCCGTGCTCCACAACAAGAGAAACCACTACAATGAGGAGCCTGTGCACCACAATGAAGAGTAGCCCCCACTCGCAGCAACTAGAGAAAGCCTGTGTGCAGCAACGAATACCCAACACAGCCAATAAATAAATAAAATAAATAAATTAATTAAAAAAAATAAATAAAAGAATATCCAGAATAGGAAAATCCATAGAGACAAAAAGCAGATTGGTGGTTGCCAGGGGCTGGGGGAGGTATTAATGGGGAGTGACTGCTTAATATGTATGGAGTTTTCTTTTGGGATGATGAAGATGTTTTGGAACTTGACATAGGTGCTGGTTGCACAGTGTTTGAATGCACTAGATACCAATGAACTGTACATTTTTAGATGGTTAATGTTATACTATATAAATTTTAAATCAATTTTTTTTAAAAAGGAAACAGTATGGTATACCTTTGAATACCAGGAAGTCCCATTAAAGGTGCAGACTTTGCCAACTAACTTACTGAAATACCTTATTCATTTGTTCATTTATTCATTAATTCAGCAAATATATATTAAGCATTGACTACATGCCAAGCACTACCTTGAGAATACTAGGGTAAGGAAGACACAGTCCTTGCCTTGGAGAGCTTAGAGAGGACAACTAACAAGCTATAACATTAAAGTACTGCAGGGGGCTGTTTTTGTCCTCCAGTACCAACTCCTTCCTTTCTTCTAGCAATAGAACTCCCCTTTTCAATAGGGAATGCATTCTCTGTGATACAGAGAGGAGGATGATTTTACCCACATCTTTCAAGAGGTCAGTCAGGATACCCCCATAAATGGACACATGACCAAAGGTGAGCCAATCAGAATCTCTCTGGAACTTTTCTGCCATTGCTACCCTGAAAGGCCCTGTCTTTCCCCTGGTGTTGCTAAGCAGTAGGATGGAAGTATGGGATGCTGGTGGCCACCTGGCCCATAAGTGGAGATAACCACTCCAAGAAATTGCAAGTGAGAGAGACCCAGAGTGCTAAAATTAGCTGACCCACTGATGTTTCCAGGGATAGAGCTAAGAAACTCTCTTCTTTTTGGCTTAAGTTAGTTTGAGTAGCATTCTGTCACTTTTATTTCAGATTATTTTCTTTTTTTTTTTTTTTTTTTTTTTTTTTTTTTTCAGATTCTTTTCTTGCAAGGAAGATAGGGGAAGTATTTTGATAGGGGAAGTATTTTGACAGGGGAAGTGTTTTGACCTGGTCCCATAGAAGCTTATAGCAGGAGCATCTATTACAGGTTATATGAGGTACCTTGTCCTATAATTTACATGTGTATTATAGATTTCATTGTTGACTATTGAACATTTATGTTCAAATTGCTGTTGCTGTGTATTGCTACATTATGATTTCTAAAATGTTTTATGGTCATCAATGCTTGGGAAACAATACATCACAACATACTGTCTCTAAGCCTTGGGATAATGGTCTATAAGGGAGATACTCCTGGGGCATCTGTGTTTCCAGAGCCCTGAGAGAATAGAAGACTGAAACTATACATGGTCCTGGCTGTACAGGGGGAACCCTCCGTCGCTGGCAGCTCAGAAGAGCCTGAATTCATCATGAATATCTGGCATCCTGCATCGCATCCTTCATCCCAGTAGGACTGAGGCTGGTTCCCTAGCAACCCTGCTTCCATCCTGTCCATCCACCCAGAATTGCAGTCCATTCTTCCTCCCTACGCTACTGGGATCACTCCCTGATGGTCTGATTCTCAAAGTCTCAGAAAAACTACCTCTTCACTCCCTTAGCTGCCTTCCAGGAAGAAAATTCTTGCTCTTCATCACATATGGCAGTGACATACAGCTTGAACAGCTTATAACATGCTTCCACTTACCTTTCTTAATCAGATACTCACTGCCATCCCATTAGGTAATAATTATTCTCTCAGTTTTACAGATGAGGAAATAGGCTCAGAGGGGCTGAATAACTTGCCTAAGGTCACACAGCTAGCAAACTAAAGGACTGTGGTAGGACAGTTAAAGAAGCTATTACTCCATCACAACAGACTGCATTCCACATGAATACTCATAGACCAAATACTCTCCTACCCAGCTTTCTGGACTTTTCCAGGTCATTCTATCATCAGTCTCATTGAAACATGTGTCTCCTACTGTTTTAATCGGCAAAGGCCCTGACCTTGCTTTACCATCCTGGGTGGGGTTTTCACATCCTGCCACATTCTCAAGCATATCTAGTCTCTTACTGTTTTCCTTCTCACCCAGGTACATCTCAAGGGGTCACAAGGTCACTGGCATAGGACAGTAATTGAAAAGCACCTAATCCCGGAGGGCTTTTGACAACCAGAAGGTTTAGGTGCCCCCAAGACAGTTACAGCTAATATAAAAGTTGACAATAGCAATACACAAAATAATTCAGGGTGTGGCTGACACTTCCAAAACTGTCGTGGGCTTTGCAGCCAAGAGAACTTGACACAAGCAGGACTATGCCCTGGATCCCTGGGACAGACCGGAGGGGCACATTCCACCAAGCCTGGGGCGTCTTTTGAAAAAACCAGAAGCAAGGTAGTTTCTCCAGAAGAAGGCACTGAAGATTGTGTAAACTTGTTCAATTCAATTTAAAGTCCTGAGAAAAACTCCAGGAGACATCCTGTGTCAATGTCAGTTACTGTGGCAGGGCTGGCCTTTCTGAGCCTATTTGCCAACCCCTGGTAATAAAAGTCTATCTGTACTCGACAATACATGTTTATGTGCTTTTGTGTATCTGTATATATGTTTAGTTTTATGATCATGACACGTAACTTGCTGTTTTGGTAGATCCAGAGCAGGGAAGTATTGGAAATTTTACTTGGTTTGACCTAATGTTTTGAAAAATGGAAAACTCCATTCATGAATGATTTATTCACACCTTCCTCTGAAGATGTGCTTTTCAGAAACAACAAACAACCAAAAAGAACTATTTGGTTTGTATTTGACAAGTGTTAGAGACAGGGGCCTAGGACAGAGCAGGCCTTATTCCCAATCACACCCAGTACCTGGCAGCCCTGGCAGGAGGGCTCACAGCTGCCCTCGCAAAGGCACCATCTGCTGGAGTCCAGGCAGACCCTCCCATGTTCGGCTCTGAACCCCTGTTTGCCTCATTTGCTGGCGATATTACCCTGTTCTCTGCTTCTGTCTCCTCACTATGGATTCAAGCACTTCTTATTCTTCGGAGTGTGAAGGCGTCTGGAACTTGGGCCCAGCCTGCAACTCCACCCCTGGCTTCTCAGACTGGAATTGTCTCTCCCTTGCTTCTGTCCCCCTCTACAGACCCTCTCCTCTCCCTCACTCCCTTCCATGCCTCATTCAGTGCCAGCACACCGCAGGACAGCCTTTGCAAATGGTTTTAAAGGTCTAGGAAATTCATTACAATGAAAATACTTGTCATTTTTATACAAGTCTATTCACCTAAAAATGGGGGCAGTCTTGAGAAAATCTTAAAAAGGCAGCATGCTGCTTTCAGGGAGAAGCTGGCAGTCTTGTTGAGAACCTGGAGAAAGAGAGACCTGGGAGCTTGCAACCCAGAAAGGGGCAGAGTCACCAAAAGAAAGGGGCTGCCAAAGGGGGCAAGCCCAGAAAAGGCACCCAGAGGAGTTGGCAGGGTCTGACTCGCCCCAGAAGGGCTTTTCCAGGGGATACATCCTGAAGTAATATACCCTGAGGTTGGCAACACAGCCCTGGGTTTGAATATCACCTCTGGCCGTCCTGGAGGAGGAAAGCAGAGACTGGGAAAAGGGAAAGAAGGTGGGCAGAGGGAGTCGGGGCTTTGGGGCCAGACTATGATGGGGCTTATACAACTCCCTCACTTTTTACAAAGCAAGCATTTCACTAAAACGAGCCCCTTGAACCTGGTGGAGTTATATGATGCGTGTGATATTTAGGACATATTTGTTCTAAAAAGTGATTCACTGTTTATCAGAAATTTACATTTAACTGGGCATCCTGTAAGTTATCTGGCAGCCCTAGGACGGGAGGAAGCTCTCAGAAGGGATAGAGAACCAGATTCCCAGCCTGGGATGACATCTCCCCCAAGCCATTCCTCTCCCTAGAGGCTAAACACTACTCAGCACAGATGAAAGATAGGCCCACACATTGAAAGGAGATGTCAAGAAGGTCTCAGGATGAATGAATACCCAGGAGAGAACTGTCAGTTCCCATCCCAGTCCCCTGTCTCCATGCTTCCCAGCTCCTCACACCCAGGCTGGGCTCTGCCCCAGCTCCCGGATTATGGGTCTGAGCATATGTGATTTAAGTGGCTCCCCACACCTCATCCGTCATTGCCAGGAGTTACAGTCCTAGTTCCTACGTAGCCTTTTTTAAGAACAACTGTTTCTTTTAATCTTGACTATGCAAATGATAGATGTGTATGATTATGCAAATAAGTTGCTGTAAAAAATGGAAAATAGAGAAAATTCTAAATAAAAGAACACAAGACAATGCTATTATGCTGGTAGTTTCTCTTGCAGTCTTGTTATACACCTCTATGAACTTCTTTTTACATAGCTGGCATCATACTAAATGTTCAGGGTCTTTACTTGTTTGTTTCACTCAAGTTGTTTTATCTTCTAACATCATCATATTCAAGTCAACTTTAGTGAATAATTATTTAGCAAATGCCTACTATCAGCCCACACTGTGTATAGAGCAGTAAGCAAACTTGACACAGTCCCTGCCCTGTGAGGCTTCGGGGGTTGCGGGGGAGGGGAAGGGTCAGACATTGAACCAGCGAGAAAAGATCAAATGAAAGTCTTCTACAAAGTTTGCAGTAAAATCCAATTGTAAATTTTGCTTTTGAAGAAATATGTTCCTAAAAATTTAGAGAAAATATTTTAAAGAGTTATATTTAAATATTTTGTATATGACTCTAAGTGGTAGAACATTTAAATGAAATAATGTCTTATTCTTTTTTTTTCCCAGTCACTCAAAAACTTTTAAGTAGTTTATTTTAGTGTTATACTTTTATTTTTTTTAGAGCGTCACCTTTATTTATGACCTAGGTAAAACATGAAACACAAGAGATATGACTGTTTCCAAGCTAAGAACAAGGCTTTTTCTTGAAAAACAAACAAATACACAAAACCAACAACTATAAATGATATGCTAAAACCAAGTAAACACCAGATTATCTGTATATCAAAAATAATTTCCTGAAACTTGCCCTTTTAAAAATAACCTAATGAAATGGATAATGCCTGACTGTATTCTATTCTTGACTCATTTAAGTCCTGGGACTTCCTAGGATTACTCCTTAATAAAGCACTATGATGACTTTGGGGCCAAAACACATCCTTCTACAGTACAACTTTCAGGGCAGCATAGAATTCCTTTGTGTGAAAAGACCATAAATTCTTTAATCCCTTATTGCTAAATATATAAATTGATTCTAAATATTTACTTTTAGAATAACCAAGCAATGAGCATCTTCATGCACGAATATCTGTGTGTACAAATCTGATTATTTCTTTGGTATAAAACCTATAGTTCGACTATTTCAATAACGAGCCTTACGCAGAGACTGGCTCGTCACACACAAGATCCACTTCCTCATCCCTGTGAGCATGCGCTAGGCCACATATCCCAGGCACCTTTGTAGTCAGGCATGGCCTTGAGACTCATTTCTGGCCAATGAAATGGAGATGGGAGCAATGTCTCCACCTGTGCTGGGCCTGGCCCATAAAGCTTCTCACTCATGTTCTTCCATGCTCTTTCCCCTTCTTGTCAGCCTTAGAAGACATGCATTGAAAATGGCAGAACCACACGACAGAAGGAACCTGGTCACTGAATCACCCATTTTGAACATTACACGAAGAGGAAATGAACTTCTACTGTGCTAAGCTGCTGAGATTTGAAATTGCATCTCTTATAGCAGCTAGTGTTACTTGATATAGAAGCCCCGCCCCCATCCCCCACACCTGAATCCAGTTCCTATTGGGCATCTCAGGCAATAGAAATGCAGTTGTCGCACTCCAAATTTCCCACCCCAGTCACTGTGCACCTCCCCCAATTTCACCACAGGAACCAGAGCCTGTCTTGTTCATGGCAGTCTTCCTTCCTAGGGATTGGACCTAAAGCTGGGCCACAGTTGAAGCTGTCCTACCCAGCCACTCACCTGGAAAGACTCCAGTGAAGGCTGCCAGCTTCCTGTCCTGGGACTTGCCTTGTAGCCTATGCCCCTGGAAGGCCGGCACCAATCCCTCTCCATGGAGCAAAAAGAATCGACACAATTCATAGGATAAATAACTCATTCAAATAACAGATCACAAATAACCCATTCTCCAGGCTCACCAGCACTCATTTTGTGCCCGGAAACCTCTATGTCGTTTTGTGTCTACGTCTCTTTCGTCAGAAAGCAAAATGGATAATGCATCCCTGTTCTGGGGAGAACTATGGGTTACTGGGAATGGAAGCCTCTGAATATGACTTCCCAGCTGCCTGGGGTTTGGGTCAACAGGGCTTTGCAGTCCCCCTTTAAAAGCCCCTTCCTCCCACTGTACACTGGGGAAGCATCTCTGTAGTTGGGAGACAGATGCTGGAGTGTTCCCTTGTGGAGGCTGCAGGCTGGTCCATTGTGTGCCATGATTGCCATCTTGTGGCAGAAAGAGTGTAGTGTCCCTGGTAGACATCAAGAAGACCCATCTGACAACAAATAGCTTCCAAAGAGCACCAGAATATGATGGTCAAGACCAAAGTTGCTTCCTCACACTGCCTCTCAAAGCCTTTTCCTTTGCCTGACCAAAAAATCCAAGTCCCTGCTTCCTATTTAGCCTCCTGTAAATCATATGCTTTGGGGATTATCTGCAAATCTTATATTTCATTATTATCAAAATGACACATGCACATCATTAAAAACTAAAACACTACTAAAGACTTTTAAAAAGACAGTCCAAAATCACCGCAAATCAAACCATTCAGAAACAGCCAGTATTAGTACTTGGGGCAAGTCACTATAGGCATCTATCTCTCCGTGCCACCTACAAGAAAAGCAGCCTGTCTTCTAGCAGTTCAGGGCTTGGGCTCTGGCACCAGGCTTTAGGGGCTCCTAGCTGGCTCTGGGAAAGTTACTTAAGCTCTGTATTTCTCTTTTTCTCATCTTAAAAACAGGGATAATAGTGGTATCTCCCTCACAATATGACTATGAGGACTTAACTCTGAACTACTCAGCACAGTGCCTGGCTCATGGAAAACCTTCACGTGTTATCGTTTATCATAATAGATGGATGAACAGGCAGAGAGCAAGATACACTTTTAGGAGAAGAATATTGAACTATGCGTGTTACTTTTTGTATTAAAAATAGAATTACCATATAGTCTAGCAATTCCAATTCTGGGTA
The DNA here is from genome assembly GCF_030028045.1 of Hippopotamus amphibius kiboko. Taxonomy (NCBI): domain Eukaryota; kingdom Metazoa; phylum Chordata; class Mammalia; order Artiodactyla; family Hippopotamidae; genus Hippopotamus; species Hippopotamus amphibius. Next base: position 34,646,470 of record NC_080202.1, read on the forward strand.
TTTACCCGAAGAAAACAATAAAATATCTGTACCCCCATGTTCACTGCAGCATTATTGAAAATAGCCAAGATATGGAAAAAAAACTAAGTGTTCATCAATAGATGAATGGATAAAGAAAACATGCTAGAAATACACAATGTAGTATTATTCAACCGTAAAAAAAAAAGGAAATCTTCCCATTTGCCACAACGTGGATGGATCTTAAGGGCATTAAGTAAAAAAAAGTCAGGCAGGGAAAGACAAATACAGTATGATCTCACTTATATGTGGAATCTTAAAACAAAATTTTAATAACTAAATAACGAAACCAACCTGACATTTACAGAGAACAGACTGGTGGTTGCCAGAGGCACAGAGTGGATGAAATGGGTGAAGTTGGTCAAAAGGTGCAAATTCTCAGTTATAAAATAAATAATAAGTCATAGGGATGAGTGACTATAGTTAATAATACTGTATGGCATATTTGAAAGTTACTCAGAGTAGATTTTCAAAGTTCTCATCACACATACACAAAAAAATTTTAACTATAGTGACAGATGTTAACTAGACTTTTTGTGATCACTTTGCAATATATACAAATAACAAATCATTACGTGATATACTCGAAACTAATATAATGTTATATGCCAATTATACTTCAATTGTAAAAAGTTATGGACCATGAAAAGAAGAGGGATAGGGAATCCATAACTGGAGATACTAGGAACCGAGTAGCTGAATCCCCCTGGGATCCCACCTAGCTCCCCAGGTGATCAACCACGTGTCTCTTGGCTTGTTCTTAACCTCCTGCTGCCCGTATGACCCCAGGGAAGCTGCCCCTAGCAGAATGGTTCCCCTTAAGCAGTTCCCACTCAGGAGAAAAAAAGAGTGCTAGCAATCAACCAGGAGAAACAGAATTAGGAGAGAAAACCCATCCTGCTGTGGCACAAATCTGCGAGTTCCCTAAGGACGGGTGCTGGCTCTCGCACATTAAGCTGTCCCCGCTCTTCTTTCCGCACCTGGCTTGCCATGGGTGCTCAGTCACATTCATTGAAGGAATAAGGGGCTGGCAGGTAGGCCTGAAAGGCCAGGCCTAGAGCCACTCCCAGGAGATGCCACACACAGAGAAGTCATTCTGGTAGAATCCCTGCTCCCCATCAACAGATGTGGTCCGTGATGGAGAGCCCCTACCCAACACCCCCAAAAAGTACCTTAGACACAGCTGTCACTTCATTCTCTGGGTTAGATATTATTATCTCCATTTCTCAGTAAGGTAAACTGAGGGTCAGAAAGACAGAGAAACTTACCTAGGAGCACTTCGCTAGTAAGTAGCGGAGCTGGGATTTAAATTCAGGATCCACAGTGTCTGACCCCAAAGCTCTTTCAACGGGTCCTATTCTTATAAAGGGAAATAATCATCAACGCATTTCCCTGTTACTTCTGAAGAACTTCAGAAAGTTTCCACATATGGCCACAACCCACATTTAGTCTAGCCAAGGAATCCCAGAGGTAATTGGAAGCTTGTTTTTTAATCCTTAATCCTTTAACAAGCACCAAGTAGAGTAAAATCTTGGCCATCTAGAATCCTTATGAAATTGGGGTGGGGTGGAGAAGGGGAAGTTAGTTGGTTGGTTGGTGGTTGGTTGGTTCATTCCAAAGATATAACTCTTAACTTCTTCAAAAAGTCATACGAAAATAGAATCATCACAGGTCCTCCAGAAAACTGTGATGGATGCAGAAGTGATCCTCTCCTTGTTCCTTCTATACAACCCATTGCCAACACGGCCACTGTCTTATTCAGTTCAGGCTCCTACAGCAAAGTGCCACAGACTTATAAACAACAGAAATGTATTTCTCTCAGTTCTGGAGGCTGAAAGTCCTAGATCAGCGTGTCAGTTTGGTCAGATCCTGATGAGAACTCACTTTCTAGTTCAGTCTTCTCGCTGTGTCCCCACATGGCTGAAGGGGCAAGGGAACTTTCTGGAATCTCTTTTATAAGGACACTAATCCCATTCATGAGATCACCTAATTCCCTCCCAGAGGCCCCACTTCCAAATACCATCACATTGCGGATTCAGTTTCAACATATGAGTTTTGGGCAGGACACAAACATTCATCCTGGGGAAGGCCACTGAGTGACAGCATCTTCCCAAAAACAGAGCCAAACTTGCTTACTCTCTCACTTAAAACCCTTGCCTGGCTTCCTATCCCTAAAGAAAAAGGCCTAAGACCCCCTGGCAGGATATACAGGGTCCTGCACTGTCTGGCCTTAGCCACCCAGTCTGCACTCTCTCCTCTGAAAAAGCCTATGCCACTATTTAAGCTGTTCCCTCTACCCGGAAATTATTTTTCCATTTTTTACATCAAAAATTCATTGAGAAACAGCAAAGCCCAACAAAAAAGAAAAAAAAATCATTACCTCTGGAAAGCTCCCTCTAATATCCCTCAGACAAAATTGATCACTTCCTTTCTTTGTGTTCAGCTGAAAAACTGCTGTTGCTTGGGTCCCCTTCATGGGCACCCAGAAGGTACTCAACAAACATTTGCTGATTGTTCAGAGCAGATACAGAATAACCAACATGATGGGAGCCAAGCCTTTATGGAGTAATGCTCTGGTCTATCAGTGCACCATCAGGGGCTTCAAAGCCACTGAGGAGGATAAAAGAAATCAAGAGTCATTCCTGCCCTTGCACCTTAGGCACTACACCTCCACAGTGCCCCCATCCACTGCCCATTGCACCCCCAAGCAGAATGTGAACTTGCCCTGGCTCTGACAGCCCCAGAACCCAGAGGCAGGTTGTTGGACCCATTTCCCACTCTTAACTGTGGGTGAGACGGCCAAGTGGGGCAGAGCTGACCAACGTACTTTCCAGCTCCCTAGCTTCCCCATCCAGCATTTGAAGAATATACCCAGAGTTTCCAAAGCATGAAACAGAGACCCTGAGAACAATCACAGGGATGGAAGGAATGCTCCTAGTGAAGTTTTTCTCCCTTATCTCTGGGATCTGCCGCCTAGTAATGGGGCATGAACGGGTATGTCCAATTCCCATTGGGAGTGCCAGAGCCCTGTGGGGAAAAAGGCTGACAGGCTGGGAATGTGCTGTCAATAACAGTCTGAGCCCCAAGGGGCTGAAGGCTGGATAGGCACACATAGCCTGGGGCCAATATTCTCCTTCCTTCTTTGCCTCCCCTCCTCCAATGAGTGGAGGCCACGTGCATGATGAGGAACTGGGGAAGGGGAGCACTGCATTCCCAGAAATGTGTCCCAGGATCCCTCTGCCCCACAGATTTGTCACATTTGGGTGGTCTTGAGAGGGCCCCTAGATCTCTTGGTGTACTAGTTTGGCTTTGTAAATTGACATTGGATTTGGAATCTGAAAGCGGGTTCAAGTCCCAACCCAGCCACTTTACTAGCCACATATGTAAGGTGCTCCCCATCTCTGGCCTCAGTTTGCTCAAGAGCAAGAGAAGGTAAACTAAGACCTACCTCTTTGGCGTCTTCCAACTCCATCTAACTCTACAGCCTTCTGTGGTGGCCAAAGTGGGAGAAAAGAGCAGCGGAGTTCTATAGAAGGCTCAGCTTAGCTCATCCCCAGACGTAACAAATGGATGACTAATTGGCTGTGTTTCCACTTACCCTGTCTACTCAAAATGTGCTCACACCTTGATTAAAGAACGAAATTCCTAATTTTCACCTTGACTTTATATAAGAAAGATATAGGGCTTCCCTAGTAGCACAGTGGTTAAGAATCCACCTGCCAAAGCAGGTGACATGGGTTCAAGCCCTGGTCTGGGAAAATCCCACATGCCACAGAGCAACTAAGCCCGTGCACCACAACTACTGAGCCTGTGCTCTAGAGCCCATGCTCTGCAACTACAGAAGCCTGCATGCCTAGAGCCCATGCTCTGCAACGACAGAAGCCACCACAATGAGAAGCCTGAGCACCCCAACGAAAAGTAGCCCCTGCTCTCCACATCTAGAGAAAGCCTGCATGCAGCAACAAAGACCCAGCACAGCCAATAGATACAAAATAAATAAATTTATTCATTTATTTTTTAAAAAAAGAAAGAAAGATATAAGCAGGACTTCCTTGGTGGTCCCATGGTTATAAGACTCTGCGCTTCCAATGAAGAGGGCACGAGTTCGATCCCTGGTTGGGAAACTGAGATCCCACATGCCGTGTGGTGCAGCCAAAAAGAAAAAAAAGATGTAAGCAAAATGCCCCACAGATGTTTAGGGGAGACTCAGAGACCATCTGGGCAATCCCCATGTTTTCCAGGCAAGGGAGATAAAGACCTGGGAGGCAGAGGCAGAGCCCAGGACTCTGGGTCTACCGTCACCCAGTGACTTCAGACTTTCTGGCTCATCCTATCCTTCTGACTCAGAGTACCCAGAACCATTGGGGCCAAAATGGCGCTAGAGGGACTAGTGTGGTGTGCACAGAGTATGAACGTGGAAATTATTAATACTAGGAATCCAGCTGCATGAGAGCCCAATTATTTGCATGATCTCAGCAATGGCAGTTTCATATATTTGGAGTTTATTAAACAATTTTTCTCTCATAAGAAATTCATCAGTAATACAATGGTTCATCCTATGAACATAAAAAAAAGGGATGGACCCTGTCCGCAAATCACAAATATCCAATTTTGAAACTATTTCAAAGGGTCCCCAAACCCAATGAATCCTATCAGTAATCCACTAAGTGTTCTTTGACCCCAGATGAAGAACTCCAGGAGAAGAAAGACTGCAGGCTTTTTACTTAAAAGTCCAAGGTTCAAATCTTGGCTTCGCCACGTACTGTTTACGTGATCTTGGGACAGTTCCCAAATCTCTGAGCTTCCACTTCCTCATCTGTGAAATGAAATAATACCTCCTACCTCACAGGGTAGTTGTGGGATTAAAGAAGATCTGAAACCTTAGAATATAGGGCTGTCACAGGGTTTGCAGACAGTAATTAAAGCTGATAGATTCTGGGTACTCTCTAAGCACCAGGCTCTGTCCTTTGCACTTAATATGTACTATCCCAACAACCCTATGAGCCAGGTACTGTCATTTTCCCTGTTTCATAGATGAGGAAGCTGAGAAACAGAGATGTTAGGAATTTTAACAAGATGACACAGCTTCTAAATTGCCAGGCCAGATAGAGGGCTCCAGAATCCATGTTCTCAACCACTACACCACATTGTCTCATTGAATGACAATTTAATTTTCTCTGGAAGTGTTGTTCTATTTAAAAAAAAGAAAAAATGTTAAAAGCAGAGAAGAGAGAGGAATAGAAAGAAACAGATCTTATGAGGAATAGAATGAAACAGGTCTTACAACCAAAAGACACCTTTGCAAACCTTCCCACTTTGCCCCTTTCTGTGAATAGAGGTAAAAAATCAATGTCCCAAGCCCTGGGGCAGCAAAGGCCCCTAAAGGTTAGTCTCACCCATGTTCTGGCAGGCTAGTGCTTTGAAGACACATGTACAAACAATGTCCTAAAATACTTTCTGTAAATCATCCCATTCAATTCTCATTCTCCCTATGAGATTGATATCTCCACTAGCTCCATTTTACAGATGAGGAAACCCAAACACAGGTTAAAAATATCCCTCAAGACCATAAGATAGGAAGAGGCAGAGTCATGCTGAAAACCCCAATTGGTCTGAGGCCAAAGCGGTTAACTGCAGCTCTAAATTACTTCCCACCACTGGGTACCATAAATGGTTTTAGTATAATATGATGGTTGAGATCAGAGTCTTTGGGGGCAAATCCAGGTAAAAAGTAGAGAGATGTTCGGGAGAAAGGTTAAATAAGCACAATCCATGTATTGCACACTGGAGCTACCTCTACCCAGTGTGAACTGCTCAGGTGTGGAGGGCTCATCAGAGAAGCTGCCCAAAGACAGGAGTTGGGGAAGTAAGCTAGTGAATGTGAGAGCAGAGGGCTAGTGGGTGGGGCAGGTGATACTTTAAATGAGAAAATCAGGGATCTGAACTCCAGCTAGAAAATAACAATATTCTGCGTTCCAAGGCCCCTGAGAAGACTCTCGCACCCATCAGCTGGTTGTTTGTGGTAAACACCAGCAGGGTACAGGAACAGCCCCTCGCCCCATCCCCTTCAGCCCCATCCCCTTCAGCGGGGTGAATCAGACCTGGTTCCTGGGCTCTGAATTCAGCCTCAAGGTCAACAGTGGCAAGTGAGTGGTGTGAGGCAGAAACTTTCCAAAGGAAGAAGTACAGGGCAACAAAAAAGCTGACACAGCTTCTGCATGTGCATTTTTTTGCCCCTCACCATGCTTTAAAATAGTGCTTCTTAACCTTGGCCACACAATGGAATTACCTGAGGAGTTCTTACAAAATATCAGTATTCTCTCAGGATGGGTATATACCTGAAGACTGGTATATCAAAAATTCACCAAGGGTCTGAACGTGCAGCCAGTATTGAGAATCCATCCACTGTGTCTCATCTAGGACAGCCTCTGAGACCCCTCAGAGTGAGGTCCATGGAACCTCAGCATCAGCATCACCTGTGAGCTTGTCAGGAATGCAGAAATAGACTTCTAGTTATAAAAGAAATAAGTGCTAGGGATGTGATGTACAACATGATCAATATAATTAACTATTATAATTAATTGCTGTATGTTATATATGAAAGTTAAGAGAATAAACCCTGAGTTCTCATCACAAGAAAAAAAATGTTCTATTTCTTTAGTTTTGTATCTATATGAGATGATGGATATTCACTAAACTTCTTGTGATAATTATGTCATGGTGTATGTAAGTCAAATCATTGTGCTATACACCTTGTATTTATAGAGTGCTGTATGTCAATCATATCTCAAGGGAACTGGAAGAAAAGAAAAGAAATGCAGAAATACAGCTCCCACCCTGGACCTATTGAATCTGAATCTGCATTTTAACAAGATCCCCAGGTGGTGTGTATGCACACCATAATTTGAGAACCACTGGTTTAGTCTTTGCCTCTTTCTACCAACCCACCCACCACTCCCCATCTGGACAACCAGCAGCTGTTCATCTCAGCACCTGCCTCAGCCTGAGAAAGGAACCAAGATGTAATGCAAGAGTTCCCAAGTTTTAGCATGCTTCAGAAGCATCTAGAGAGCTCATTAAAAATACAGGCCCAGGTGTGTTTTACCAGCCCTCCCAGCCCCAGGTGCTTCTGATCCAGGTGGTCCACAGACTATGAATGGAAATGTTCTATCACAGTGGAGAATGCATGGGTATCAGAACCAGAATTACACCCCAAGTTCTGACTCTGCCACTTGCCATATACACGAATTTATAGGAGTCACAAGCTTCTCTGAACCTGTTTTCTCATCTATAAAAATCAGGATCTCACTTAGAGCAACGATATGCATTAAACTGTTCCCTTCCTAAAAAACATGTTCAAGTCCTAACCCCCAGCACCAGAAAATGTGACCTTACTTGGAAATAGGGCATGGCTGATGCAATTAGTTAAAGTGAGGTCATACTGGAGTCGCGCAAGGCCTGAATCCAATATGACTGGTATCCTTGTAAGAAAACTTATAGACACACAAAGGGAAAATGCCATGTAATGGCAGAGGCAGAGAGGAACACCAAGGATTGCCAGCAACTGCAAGAAGCTAGGAAGAGGCAAGGGAGGATTCCTCCCTACAGGTTTCAGAGAAAGTATGGCCCTGTGACACTTTGATATCTGTTGTTTGAAGCCACCTAGTTTAAGGTGCTTTGTTACAGCAGCCCCAGGAAATAAGTACAAATTAAGGTTCAAGAATTAGGGCAGTCATGTGAGAGTTCCTACAAATAGTATGTATGAATAAAGGAGCGTTCCCATCTCCTGTACTCCAGTTTCTGATCTTCTAGTCATTTGTCAGCACTCAAACTCAACAGCATTGCGACTGCCCATCCCTTCAAGGAGTTTAGAGTCCAGTGTGAAGTCGCAAGGAAAATTCTTAACAGGGTGATACACAGAGAAACTCAAAGTCTTTGTCCCATGAGCAGCCAGACAACAGCTCTCAAACCAGAGTAATATGATCAAAACCTAACTCTGCCTCTGCAGAAACAGTGGCAGCAGTGCTACCCCTGTGCAGCCACAGCAACTGTCAGCAGCCCAGAAGGAAGCCTTCACCCAGAGCACCTGCTCCCTTCCTACCCACACTGCCAGAGAAAAACAAAGGCTGGATCAAAGAGCAAGTCAGGATTGGAAAATAATTTCAGAAAAGTCATAAAATCTTGAAAAGAATTTTGAATGATGCCCACTGGGTGGGGTAAAAGAGAAAAGAGATGCAAGGGCCACGCTATTTAAATATGAAAAGAGTTGCTCTTAGAGTGAGTGAAGAATCATAAAGCATCCACGCCAAAGGGGACTCAACTACCTCCTTGTCTGCACCCCTGTGTTCATTGCAGCATTATTCACAATAGCCAAGATATGGAAACAACCTAAGTGTCTGTCAATGAATGAATGGATAAAGAAGATATGGTATGTATATACATAGTGGAATATCTTTCAGCCATAAGAAGGAAGGAAATCCTGCCATTTGCAACATGGATGGACCTCAGAACATTATGCTAAGTGAAATAAACCAGACAGAGACAGACAAATACTGTATGATCTTACTCATATGTGGAATCTAAGATAGCCAAACTCAAAGAAACAGAGACTAGAATGGTGGTTACCAGGGGTCAGGGGTGGGGGAAATGGATATATGTTGGTCAGAGGGTATAAACTCCTAGTTATAAGATGGATACGTTCTGGGGATCTGATGTACAGCGTGGTGATTATAGTTAATAATACTGTATTATATACTTGAAAGTTGCTAAGAGAGTAGATCGTAAATGTTCTCACCATAAAAAAAAAGAAATGGTAGCCATGTGATATGATGGAGGCGTTAGAATGCTGTGGTGGTAATCTTATTGCAGTATAAGTGTATCAAATCTGCACATTGTAGACCTTGTGCTATACGTCAATTATATCTCAATAAAATTGGGGGGAGGAAGGAGACATCTCCGATCCCTGCTGCCCAGAGAGCAATGAGCTTACCCTAATCCATTTTACAGAGAGGGAGACTGAGGCCCAAAGCCAGGAAGGGCTGTCCAAGTCTATATAGGTAAGTATGTAACAGAGCTAGGACCTGAGACTCCTGTCCCCCAGCCTGGTGCTCTTCCCCTCACACTAGGATTCCTGGGGAAATGCCTCATTCATTTGCCTGTGCAAGATTATGACATCCAAGCCAGTTGATTGGAAGTGGTTCCCTCAAGCCATTCAGGCATAAGCGTGTGAAAGAAACCCCTTAAGAATGGCAGCAGGGATCCTGCCACTGATGTCACTGCAAAGAGAAAATTTTGGGTTTGTCATAAAAAATCAGACCCAGAAATCTTGCAGGCCAGCAACTCTAGACTGCGCTCAGCTAAGTCCACCTGTGAACCCTGCCCTGGGAATCTTCAAGGCACGGACACAGAACCTGCTGGGCTCCTCTTACCCGAGACTGTGTCCTGACCCTTAGGACCCTAGAATGGTTCAGCTGGAAGGGGTCTTTGGGGGTCTTCTGCTCAAACCCCCTCATTTCACTCTAAAAGCCGGGCCCAGAAAAGGAAGGAGCTAGCCTAAGAGCAGTGTTGAGTCAGGGAAGGAGTCAACTTGAACTTAGGTCTTTTGGCATTAATTCTACATCCACACAATGCTAGGATTTTTTGATTGCAAGTGTTATGGTCTGAATGCATATGATGGCATAAAGATTGAAGTTTTAACTCCCAATGTGATTATAGCTGGAGAGAGGGCCTCTAAGGAGGTAATTAAGGTTAAATGAGGTCATTAGGGTGGGGTCTTGGTTCGATAGGACTGATATCCTTATAAGAAGAGGGAGAGACCAGGAGAGGGCACACACAGAGGAAGGGCCACTGAGAAGACACAGCAAAAAGGCAGAGACAAACCAAGGAGAGAGGCCTCAGGAGAAACCAATCCTGCTGACACCTTGATCTTAAACTTCCAGATTCCAGACCTGTGAGAAAATTACCTCTATTGTTTAAGCCACACAGTCTGTAGTATTTTATTATGGCAGACCTACCAAACTAACACAGTAAGAGTCTCACTAAGCCCCCTCAAGTTTGAGGCATTTATTATTTCGATGCTTGCTAGAGTTTGAAAACCACTAGGCTAAGACTCCCTCCATCTTGGGCCCACACAAGTTGTGTTCAAATCACCAATCATACCATAGGCCTAAGAGCTAACTAGAAGCCTTTGAGAAGAATCAAAGGACCCTAAAACATACTAAAATAAATTGTTCCATTACTTCCAGTTACTTGATCCAAGTATAATTCCTTATTACCAAAGTCCATTTGTATTTCCAATTATTAGGTGTAGTTATTAATATCACAAAACTTTAGACCTACAAAGGATCTCAAAACCTCCATTTGCAAATGAAGAAAATACAGCCCAGAAAGACTGTGGGACTTTCCTAAGGTCACACAGCAAGTATGTGGCAGGACAGGAATTTGAAATGAAGAAAGTCTTGAGCACTTCATGCAGAGACAAGTGACTAAGATGGTGACCACCCCTCCTACCCAATCCTTAGAGCTGCCCACCAGGCATACCTACCCCATCCTAACCCATTTGTGACAATCCAAACCACTGGCCTCAGCAAGAAGCCTGGTTCTGTTTCTTAACATCCCTTGATTTTGGCCTGAGCATCCTTGGACCCAATAAGTTCTTCGGGGAACATGCACACCACTTTTATACCTCCCTCACACCAGGACAGGCAGTCACATCATTGGAAGCTCCCAAGAGCAGACCACCTATCCTCCATCCCCCCCTGAGAAGGAAGGAGAAATGTCCTACTGGTCTGAGGAGTCTATGTGTCCCCTAGAAGCGGACTCTGCCTGGAAAGCACCCCAGACAAGCCACCCACAGTGGAGACAGGAGCCTTGCAGGAGTGAGGGGGTGAGGGGAAGCACAGATTTTACAGGGGATTAGACAGCCTCACATCTGCTGCCACACCGAGCACAGCCAACCCCTTTCACATTCCCCCTCTTCCTTTCTGGCACTTAGAAAGATTCTAAACCCTGTACCCCAGCACCAAAAATAGGCACAATTGCTCAAGCATATCTCACAGTTCCTTTATATCCCCTGCTCTATCTGTGTCTCTGGACAGTCTTTGGACAGTATTATAACTTAACATCATACCTATTTTATAAGGCATTGAGGGTCAAAGAAGTGAGATGACAAGTCCAAGGACAGTTGGTCGTTCATGCAGCATAGCTGGGATAAGAATCTGGGCCATCAGAAACTCTTCCAAAATATAGCAAAAGGAAGAACACTCCCAAACTCATTCTACGAGGCCACCATCACCCTGATACCAAAATCAGACAAAGATGTCACAAAAAAAGAAAACCATAAGCCAATATCACTGATGAATATAGATGCAAAAATTCTCAACAAACTACTAGCAAACAGAATCCAATAGCACATTTAAAAGATCATACACCAGGTGGGAATGTAAATTGGTACAGCCACTATGGAAAACAGTGTGGAGGTTCCTTAAAAAACTAAAAAGAGACCTACCATATGACCCAGCAATCCCACTCCTGGGCATATACCCTGAGAAAACCTTAATCCAAAAAGATACATGTACCACAATGTTCAATGCAGCATTATTTACAGTAGCCAGGACATGGAAGCCCATCAACAGATGAATGGATAAAGATGTGGCACATATATATAATGGAATATTACTCAACCAAAGAAAGGAATGAAATTGAGCAATCTGTAGTGAGGTGGTTGGACCTAGAGTCTGTCATACAGAGTGAAGTAAGCCAGAAAGAGGAAAACAAATACCATATGCTAAGACATATATATGGAATCTAAAAAAATGCTACTGATGAACCCAGTGGCAGGGCAAGAATAAAGATGCAGTTGTAGAAAATGGACTTCAGGACACGGGGGTGGAGGGGAGCAAAGGGGAAGCTGGGACGAAGTGAGAGAGTAGCATTGACATATATACACTACCAAGTGTAAAATAGATAGCTAGTGGGAAGCTGCTGCCTAACACAGGGAGATCAACTCGAGGACTGGTGATGACTTAGAGGGCTGGGATAGGGAGGTTGGGAAGGAGTCGTGGTGGGAGGGAGGGGATATGGGGATATATGTATAAATACAGTTGATTCACTTTGGTGTACAGCAGAAACTGGCGCAACAATGTAAAGAAATTATACTCCAATAACGAGCCTTAAAAAAAAAGAATCTGGGCCATCTGACCTACATTTTTTTTGGCCTCACCACATGGCATGCGGGATCTTCCCCAACCAGGAATGGAAACCACCGCTGCTGCAGTGGAAGCACGGAGTCTTAACCAATGGACTGCCAGGGAAGTCCCAGAATCTGGGCCATCTGAATCCACACCTGTGCCTCTCCACCATGCTGGTCCTGCCTGGAATCCCACCACAAGGCAGATCCTAGTAATTTATTGCCTTGCTTAAAACCCTTCAGGGCAAAAAAGGAACCCTCCTACACTATTGGTGGGAATATAAATTGGTGCAGCCACTGTGGAGAACAGTATGGAGGTTCCTCAAACAACTAAAAATAGAACTACCATATGATCCAGCAATCCCACTCCCGGGCATAATCCGGAGAAAACCAGAATTTAAAAAGATACATGCACCCCAATGTTCATTGCAGCACTATTTACAAAAGACAAGACATGGAAACAATCTAAATGTCCATCATCAGATGAATGGATAAAGAAGATGTAGTATATATACACAATGGAATATTACTCAGCCATAAACAGAACAATGCCATTTGCAGCAACATGGATGGACCTAGAGATTATCATACTAAGCGAAGTCAGTCAGACAAAGACAAATATCATAGGATATCACTTATATGTGGAATCTAAAAAAATGATGCAAATGAACTTATTTGCCAAACAGAAATACACTCACAGACATAGAAAACAAACTTATGGTACCAAAGGGGAAGAAGGGGGGATAAATTAGGAGTTTGGGACGACCACACTACTATATACATGAAACAGACAGACAACAAGGAACTACTGTTTAGCACAGGGAACTATACTCAAATCTTGTAATAACCTATAATGGAAAAGAATCTAGGGACTTCCCTGGTGGTCCAGTGGCTAAGACTCCACACTCCCAATGCAAGGGGCCCAGGTTTGATCCTTGGTCAGGGAACTAGATCCCACATGCCACACCTAAGAGTTCACATGCCACAGCTAAGAGTTTGCATGCCACAACTAAAGATCCCACATGCCGTAACTAAAAGATTCCCACATGCCACAACTAAAAGATCCCACATGCTGCAACTGAAGATCCCACACACTGCAGTGAAGATCCCACATGCTACATAACTAAGACCCAGCACAGCCAAATAAATAAATAAAAATTGTTTTAAAGAATATATATAACTGAATCACTTTGCTGTACACCTGAAATTAACAGAACATTGTAAATCAACTATATTTCAATAAATTTTTTTCTTATTTTTTTAAAAAACACTTCATGGTTTCTCATTCCCCCAGAACCAATCTCAGCTCTTGAGCCTGGCTGGGAGGACCTTCACGACCTGACCTCTTCCATCTTCTGCTGCTGTCCCTCCCGCTGTGTGCCCCACAACCTGCTTCTGTGCTTTTGCCAGTAGTATACCCTCTGCCAGGCATGCCCTTCCCCTTCTCCTCCACTTAGCAAATGTCCATTCTCCATTGAAGACTCCAGCTTTACTCAACCTGGAAAGAGTGAGTCAGTTCTCCCCAGAGTCTGCCTTTGCCCTATTATTGTTTCTGGGTTTACAGTTACCATTGCGGCACTGTAATTATTGCCCTGTTGGACTAGGCTGTGAACACTTGGAGGGTAGGACCTGGCTCTTTCCCATCCCTGACTCCCCAGCCCAGGTGTGAAACCTTAACTACTGTGACTCGAGTTGATTCCAGCTGCTGCCACGAAGCTGCCCAGAACAGGAAGGAGCCAGCTCCCATAACCTGTGACTACTGCTGAAACAAGATGGAAATATGCAAAATTCCTCTCTCTACAATAGGAACATATGAAAGGCTCCAGCAATAAAAACTTTTTAAACAATTATAGCAACATGTCTACGTGTTCCTGAGGGTAGGGGATTGTTCAGAGGCTGTATTTCCCAAATATTTCACTCTTGTCACTCCCAACAAGTTGAATGACTTGGCAGGTGCCAGGAGGACAGCTTCAATGAAGCCCAAGAGGCAGATCCTGGAAATAAAGGGGAAAAAGAGGAAGCTGTACAACTCATTGAGTCACTGGGTGTTCACCCAACACCTTGTGATGCCTGCCCCTCCAAGGGTGGGAAAGGCAATAAAGGAAGACTAAACTTAAACTGGTTGGTGTTGCTGCTTCTGGATGCTGACGACTGGGACAACAGCAACTCATTCTAATAGCTGTACATACCTATAGCTTATCGTTATAACATTGGGTCTTACAGGAAGTGATTATTAAGGCCAGTGGTGGGAGACATGGGATCAAAGGGACTTTAAAAATACAAAGGTCATCCCCCGCCGTCCCCGCCGGCGGGAATAAAAAAAAAAAAAAAAAAAAAATACAAAGGTCAGGGGGCTTCCCTGGTGGTGCGGTGGTTAAGAATCCACCTTCCAGTGCTGGGGACATGGGCTCCATCCCTGGTCCGGGAAGATCTCACAGGCCGCGGAGCAACTAAGCCTGTGCGTCACAACTATTGAGCCCACGTGACACAACTACTGAAGCCTGTGTGCCTAGAGCCCAAGCTCTGCAACAAGAGAAGCCAAAGCAATGAGAAGCCCACGCACCACAACAAAGAGTAGGCCCCGCTCTCCACAACCAGAGAAAGTTCGCGTGCAGCAACAAAGACCCAACACAACCAAAAATAAATAAATAAATTTACCAAAAAAATAAAAAATAAAAAAATAAAAGGTCAGGATTACATCCCAGACTAATTAAATCATGACCTCTGGAGTTGAATCCTGGACATCAGAATTTTTTAAAGCTTCCAGATGATTCTAATGCCAGGCATGGTTGAAAAATACTGGCCTGGATGCAGGGCTGGAAAAGCAGTGTCAGGCAAGGCACTTCATTGTTCTTTCATTCATGCTGCTTCCCTGAGACCTGGCCCTGCCAGTCACTGGGTCAAGGGCGGGTAATAGAAGAAGGAGCTATGCTCTCCTAGTTCACAAACTCAGGATCTGCTCCCAGAACTCTGAGGCCTGGCCTCTGAGAACAAGGCTATGTTGTCAGGGGACTGGGGATGCCATCTAGGACAGGGATCCCAGGCTTTGGTACTCATAGATATGAAAAAATTAAAATGAGGAAACTGGTGGTGTTGGTTGAGCAATTAATTTTTCCCAAAAAAGCCATAGAGTACCATTTTAAAAGAACGATCATTGATCATTAAAATCAACCATAAAAAAGAATCTCATTTTTAAGTCCTCTGGATCACAGGATCTTTCGGAGGATAAAGCCTATCGTCATCATCTGCACCCCCAGGGCCAAGACGGACATGCATTTGCAATGGAATAACGGTGACAGCAGTGGTGGTGACAATGTTTACTAAATGCTCACTAAGCACGTGCCAGGCCCTCCCCTTGTGACCTCCCTGAATTCTTAGAGCAACACCAGGAGGTACTGGTATCAGTAGGGGCTCAGGACAAGAAACTGGAACAACTCTGGGTCTTTCAAGCAGGAAGGGATTTCATAAAGGAAATTAGGCACTGAAAAGTCATTGGAAGGGCTGGATGAGCACGTTCTCACCTAGGTGCCCAAGACTGATTTCCAGAACAATAAGAACTGGCCAACTCTGGGAGATGGTCACCTGAGGCTGACCTTAGAACAACTGAGTCCCCAGCACAGCCCCACCACTGTGAGACAGCCCTCAGAAACCAGAGTGAGGGATCCTTGACCCCCACTGCTGTCTCCATAACTACCACTCACCCCAGGAGTCAGGAACCAACACTGCAGCATTGTTGCAAAGTCTTTCATTCCTGCACCCTTGTTTATCAGTAGAAGGGCCAGAAATAAGGTCTGTGCCTCCTCCTCACATGGCCTACCAAATCCCTGGCAAGGGTCTCTGATTAGCAGACCTTCCATTGCATCCCGAACCCTGGATGCAAGGGCATCTGGAAAATGTACATTTTAGCTTTCCCGCTCCATAGAACAAGCAGGTGGCCCAGAAGGTGGGTGGACTGAGAATAAGCAAGCCAACCCACAGCATCACTAGCCAACCCACAGTAACCACTAGTACTATTTCTACATCTTACAAATATGGAAACCGATGCAGGGAGAGGTTAAGTAATTTGCCCAACATAACACAGCAAATTAGGGTGAAGTGAGAATTTGAAACCAGGGGGGTCTGATTTCAAAGTCCTCACTCTGAAAATGATCCTTACCAAGAAAGGACAGTTTGCAAAATTAAACAACATATTATAGAAGAGATATACTTTTTTACTGCAGAAAATTATAACAAAACTTTATTTTTTTATATTAAACTATTAAAAAAAACATCAATATAAGGCTTTAAATTCAGTAGGACTGCCAGAAGTAGAGTTCAAAGTAGGAATTTTTTAATAGCCATTCTATAAAATCCAATTTCACATATTGATGGAAGAAGAATAAAGCAAAAGTATCTCATTTAACCCAGAATATTCTGGGAGCACTGCAGGAAGCAGAGAAACTGCAGATCCTGAGGCACCAGAAGCGTGTCCTGCCTTCTTCTTGCTGGGCCACCAAGAGAGGCAGATCAGCTCCTGGAGAGGGTTCCAGGACCCTCCCCCTCCAAGACTGTTTATTGGAGTCAGGAGTGAATACCCAGTAACGATGCCAAAGACCAGAAACAAGCTGATCAAGGACGAGCAATGGTTCCCAAGCCCTCACCTGTGGGCAATCAGGAGGGAAGGTGAGCAGTGGCCATCACAACGACCCCTGACTACCTTATCTCAGGATCCTTGTGCAGGCACCCTCCTTTCTTCAACCTTATAAATCTGCCCTCTACATTGGAGGCCTAGATACGGGATCAGAACCCCCAGTCTGATTTTCATATGTCCGATTTTCCTTCTTCTCTGTCTCCAACACAAACAAGAAGAGAACATTTTAGGGGAAGAAAGAGAAGTTATAAATTCAGACAAGGGTTGAGATTAATTGAATTTTCCCTTTTTGTTTTAGCTCTCTTTGGTTTCCATGACCATGGGAAAGCATGAACGGCCTATATCCCCTAGCCAAGCATCTTAATCTTTCCTAATTCAGAGCCATGGAATGCATGGAGGAATAAGGGACAGTTAGACAGATAAATGGCTTAATGGTTGAATGAACTGGTAGGTAGATAATGCTGTAAGGAGAGATGGACAGAGACAGAAATAGAGAGAATAAACTTTTACCAATCAGCCAGCAAGGCCAGAATTGAAACAAACTGTCTCTCTGGAAACATCAGGAAGAAGAATGCAGCTTCTGGGAAGCTGCTGGGGTGTACATCGAACAATGTTCAAGTTGCCAAAAAGAAACAGCAGCAGCAAAATGTAACAGCCACCAAACTACAAAAGAACAAATGGAATAATTATGAACTTTGGTAATTAGAAATAGAAGAGGATGCTAAATGGAAAGAGAGACCTATGAAAAACCTTAATTCTATCAACAACCAGATTCAAAGTCAGGTTCAAATCAATCAGCAAAACTCCTGAAAGCAGCCACGGTCTCCTCTTCTCGTGGCTGCAAGAAATCTGCAAGCAGCAGATTTGCCCCTACAGCCAAGATGTTCTTGGCAATCTGGAAAATCAGAGCCCAGGGAAGAGCCTAGAATGCCCAGGAAACCAGAGCCAAGGTCACTGCTGTTTCTGCACAACAGGGCAGGAAGGAATGGAGGGTGGAGAAAGTAATCATCTGTTCTGAGTAGGAATGGCAGGGAAGCAGTATGGAAAGGGGGAGGGGAACACGCACAGGCCTTTGGGTTTGCTTCTCTCCTCTGCCAGCTGGCACCACTGCCCTTAAGCAAGTTGCCTCATTTCTCTGACCTTCTGCTTCCTCACCTATGAAAAGAGATGGTGTCCTTCTCCTGATGTTGTTTCAGGATTAAAGATTCTGTGTAAAAGGGCCTGTCCTGCGATCAGTGCAAGCGGTCGTCATGGGTGTCCAGCCCTGCGGGTCCCCAAGCCCTGCAGCCCTGCTCAGCCCTGCCCAGACTGAGGCTGCTGCCCCCATGTGCAGGCTCTGTGCCTCTCTCACTCCCAGAGTGAAGGCAGCTCCGTATGGAAACTGGAAACCAAGGCTTCCTTGCTGCTACTCCACCCTCACGGGGTTGCCCCAGCATTAGAGTTGGGCCTTGGCCCTGGTACCTGCCCCTCATGTCTTGTTCTCAAAAACTGCTTGATAATCTGTCCTGAATGTTCACCAAACACCCATTAAGTCAGGTCCCTCCTCCAACAGACATCCTCCCTGGCTTCAGCCTTGCTCTTGCTGCCTCTTTCCCAGAGGCCTGAAGCCTGGTTGGTGGCAGAGGCTCTGTTATTTAGAGAAAGAACTCCAGACCAACAGAATCCTAAGTACAGGCACATCTCGTTTTACTGCACTTCACTTTATTGTGCTTCACACATACTGCGTTTTTTACAAATTGAATGTTTGTGGCAACCCTGCATTGTCATATGATGATTAACATATTTAGCAATAAAGTACTATTTTTGTTGTTTTTGATTTGGTTTGGTTTGGTTTTGGGTACACCACACAGCTTGCAGGATCTTAGTTCCCAGACCACGGACTGAACCGGGGCCCCCAGCAGTGAAGGCACCGAGTCCTAACCACTGGACTGCCAGGGAATTCTCAGCAATAAAGTATTTTTAATGAAGATATCTACACTATTCTTTTAGACATAATGCTACTGCACACTTAAGAGATGACAGTATAATGTAAACATAACTTTTATGTAAACTGAGGAACAAAAAATTCATTTGACTCACTTTATTGTGATATTCCCTTTATTTCAGTAGTCTGGAGCCAAACCACAATATCTCTGAGGTCTGTTGTACCTCCTGCATCAGGGATCCTGCAGCTGAACTCTGCCCACTTCAACCCCCATCACTTTATTCCCAACCCACCCCAGCTTCAGGCTGCCTGCCAGAGCTTACCAGACACCTTCTGCCTTCCTGCCAAATCTCCTCCCTCTGCAGAATGTGGCTTAGTGGAAAAGACACAGACCTCCCTGCACATCTACTGTGTAACCTTGGGGAATTTCTTTCACCTCTCTGAACCTCATCTATAAAATGAGGATAACAGTTTCATCAGACCATGGAGGAAATTCAAGGGATAGTGTGCATCCTAAGCCTAAGCCTAGCACGATGTCCGGCACATAGGGAGCGTTCCCAAAAGATCAGCCCCCTCCCTTTTTGCCTCCTTCCACCCCAGATGGTCTGTTCCTAGTCATGCCTAGCTAAATGCAGAGATATGACAGCAGTCATTAAAACAAATTTGTCACTTGTTTCTATAGCCAGGTGGCACATGACAGCTATTAATTTTTCACATGAAAAATGGCTCTGCTAATTGGAAAACATCAAAAAGATTGAGGTTTACACAAATGTTCAGCTCTGTTTATTTTTTCTAATTTACTTTTCAGCAGTCAGTAAGAACTTAATGAGCTCTAATTTTTGCTTCCTCCCTATGTATAAATATTAGTGCCTGTGGTGTTCTGGACGTACGCACAATTGTCCTTTGGTATCCGCCGAGGATTGGCTCCAGGTCCCAAATCCCCCACCCCTTCCCTGCAGATACCAAAATCCTCAGATGCTCAAGTTCCTCATGTAAAATGACATGAGGAATATTTGCGTATTCTCTCGTACATTTAAAT
Source organism: Hippopotamus amphibius kiboko (assembly GCF_030028045.1). NCBI lineage: Eukaryota > Metazoa > Chordata > Mammalia > Artiodactyla > Hippopotamidae > Hippopotamus > Hippopotamus amphibius. The sequence goes on from NC_080202.1 coordinate 34,666,268, forward strand.
CATTTCTAGATTACTTATAATACCTAATTCAATGTGAATGTTATGTAAATAGTTGTAGATATTGATACAAGGTAAATGTTATGTGAATAGTTACCAGGGAGCTGGCAAATTCAAGTTTGGTTTTTGGAACTTTCTTGAATTCGTCTTTCAAATATTTTTGACCTGCCATTTGTTGAGCAGATTTGGAGAGCCGTCTGTACTGAGAGCATCCAGCCTGGGCTACACAGCCAGGAGGGAACAGCTACAACACTTAAATGAATTCCAGACGGGAGTTACTGCTCCTCTACAACTTAGCTGTTACACTCACTGTTCTGTCAACACCTCTGCTGGTCCTTTACACCAGCTGGATTCTATTTTTCCTTTCCTTGGCATAGATTTTTCTGTCTTGGAAGTCTTTTTATTGTTTCATTTGGTATGAAATAAAAACAGGTAACATTTATTGAGCGATTACCCTGCGCCAGGAGCTGTTCTGTGCACTATACGTGGGTTATCTCACCTCACACCCAACACAACATGCTGAGGAAGGCACCACTATTTACCCTGTTTCCAGATGAGGGAAATGAAACGTAAGCAGAGATTAGAAACTCAGACACCCACATGTCTCTGGGTCCAGAGCCCATTTTTTATCATTGAGTTCTCTTTTCCATAAGCAGAGCACCACTGGTGAGCTCCACATTTTGAGGAGAAAAAGACATGGAGGAAACATCACTAAGCCAAGAGTCAGGAGACCACAGCTCAAGTCCCACATCTGCCAAGAGCCCCCGCAACCTTGAGAGAGCCCTCTATCTTCTCTGCCACTAAGTTTAGAGGTCTGGAAAAGCGTGGCAGTGAGAGTGCTGACACTTATGTCTCTTCCCCTCCAGCTAACTAGCCACCAGAGGAATTAGTCTTGGATTTATTTGTCGCCAGCTTTGCACCCAAGAGCCCCAAAAGGAAGAGCCCTCTGACAAAGCTGGACAGGAAAATACAAATTAGACTGAGGCCCTCCCCAAATTTGGACCTTAGAACCCACAGGACCATGAAGATGTCCCAGACAGTCAGGAATGGGGTGAGAACAGAGCTCTTTGAATCCTGAGGCAAGTAGGTCAAAAAGAGTGGAGACACCAGAAACCCTGCCCACCAGTAAAACATGACTAAACCAGTCCTCTGGTTTAGAGGAGGACAAACAAGGAAGAGGGCAGAGGAAATTCCCTGGCAGTCCAGTGGTTACGATGCGGTGCTTTCACTGCCGGGACCCAGGTTTGATATCTGGTCAGGGAACTAGGATCCCACAAGCCATGCAGCATGGGAAAAACAAAAACAAAAACAAACAAACAAAGAAAACAGTAAGAGGGCAGAGAGAGGAATAAACTTACCCTGCAGCAACTCCCTGAGCAGAGAGCCATGATAGCAAAGTTCCCTCCTCTACAGGCCAAGGTAAGGACCTGGGGAGAGAAGGAGAAAGAGCCCCCTAAATTTCTTCACCTATAAAGGAAGGGGCTGGATCGCTGACTCAAGAGACAATGAGGATGAACTGAAGTTCATCCTCAGGCCACAGTTATGGAAGGTGAAGGATTCTTGAGGTGTGGGTTTATCTGGCTGCAGATTGGAGGTGCAGGGTGGGGAGAGGTTGACGTTTCTGTTTTGGAGAAATGGAGGATGATGCCCTTGGGGGTGAGGACCCTGTCTTATTCATTTTTGAACCCCCTGTACCCAGCATGGATGGAGCCTGGCTCAGGGTCAAACTCAATCAGTATCTGTTGAAGGAATAAGGGATGAATAGGACTGTGTTTTCAGCATCATCCTGAGACAGTGGCTCAAAGGGCTGCATTTAATTCATGAGCCTCATGGTGCTACAGGGATGTTAGCTTGTACTGTACTTATATATTTTGACTCCCAATCACATACTTAATTGCCAAGGTTGGCAGCAGTCTCTATAATAATGTTTGTGGGGAGATGGTAGGGAAATAATCACTCAGGAGATCAGTGTATTACAGTTCAATCACTTGCATAATCACAGACCTCAGGTCTTGAGAGGGTATTGAAAATTCGTCCTGGAACCCTGGGCTCCTGACTCCTGTTGCAGTGTTCTTTCCCTGAGCCATGGGGCAGGGACAGAGGCTGCCATGGAAGCAGAGCCACACCTACACCACACTGTGAGGACCCCCTGCTATACCCACAGTAAGATCACTTCTTATGAACTGGGTTTGTCAACCACTCCCAGTCTACAAATATCAAATAATATCATCCTCTTCTTGGATCTCAAATGCAAATATCAAGAACACACAGAAATGATATGTACAGGCCATCTCTTGATTGTTCTTATTTTTAAAATTTTTCCCAACTTCATTGAGGAATAAATAAATAATTGATAAATATAATTATATATATTTAAAATTTGATGATTTGATATACATATACATTGTGAAATGATTGCCAAGATAAAGATCATTAACACACCTCCATCTTACTTTGACAACTGAACCAAGAAGTTCACATAGCTAGTAAGTAGCTGAGCCTGTAAAATGTGGATATCCCCTGGGCAGAGGGTCAGGAGGAGCTTTTCCAAAGATGTGATGTTTAAGCAGAGCCCTGAAAGATGAGCAAGCAGGAGTTGGCTTGGGGAAAGGGATGGTGATTATTTCCTATAGGGAGAGGGCCAAGCACTTTTGTTTGAAGTCCCTAAATTAAGAAAGCCTATGCGTTTCCATTTGCCTTGCAAAACCCCATTAACATGAACGAAAGGAGGATTTCTCTAGAACCGTGATCTTGGATCATCATTATCTAAAGGAGCTCAGGACAAGGCAAAAACTCATTGCATTTCCTAAAAGCACATTCCCCCGGCAGTTGAGTGTGTATGTGCGTGTGCGGCACGCACGCAGGAGGGGACAAGGAGGTGGAGAGAAGAAGGGGAGGGGACAGGAGGAGAAAAGAAGGAGAGGAGATCTAATCCTTCCCATTTCCAATATTCCAAAATCTGTTCTGCAGGTCACTTATCATGGGAGATGCTCCATAAAAATAGAGTTCTGAGACCAAATAAATTTGGGGAATACCACACACTATATCCTGCCCTTGACAATCCACACAGCTTGTTAACAATTTAAAGACCTTGAGAAGGCCTGCCTTAAACAATATGGGTTCTCCAAACTCACTTGACTACTTTTTCACGCAATACTTATTTAACACTGCACAGAAGCTATATCAGGGAACGACAGCTATAAGTTAACTTCAATAGCCACGTGGAAAGTGCCAACTCTGACATCAGCCCCAAGGACCAAATTCTGTTTAATAGAACAATCTATTGCTACAAGTTTCCTAGGCAGTCCCAGGAGCATCGCAAATGCCCTGGTCAAGCCCCAGGCTTCAGGCGCCCACCCCAAGATGAGGGGCAAGTGGAATGAAGCACACGTTCACCATTTGATCCCAGGGAAGAAGGAGGAGGAGGCATGACTTGGGCTGGCTTAACAGGGATTTACTTCCTCAGCATCCTTTGGAATGGATATCCTGCATGATTGAGCCTGGCTTTGTTCAATTCTCAAAGCAATTTGCCAGAAGTGAGAAAGGAGCACTTAGTGAAGCAAGTTGGTCAGTCCTGGGTGATTACTTCTTATTCCAAAACAACTACAATAAAGGTTATGTTGCTGTAAAAAAATAGGACTCTTTCCAAACAGCAACACATGAATTTCCAACCAGAGCCATGAAGGCCACAGCCAAAAGCCGGCCAGGCATAGCAACTATGGGGAAGACATTCATGCCCTGTCAAACAGTACTGGTTTCAAGCTGAATTAAAACAGACAAAGGAGGGCTAGATAAGTGGGGAGTGATGGGGTGCCCTGGAGACAAATACCTACTTAGTAGTCCGAACCCATCCCTAAAGAATACCCTGAGGGGGAAAGAAAAGATTACCCTAAGGAAGCGGCAAAGACAACCACACAGTTGCCTTCTTCTTCTACCTGGACTCCCAGTCCTAAAAAAATAGGGCTTAGCAGGATTTCTCAGCCTCAGCACTACTGACAATTTAGGTGGCTAATGATTTGCTGTTGGGGCCATTCTGTACACTGAAGGGTGTTTAGCAGCATCCCTGACCTCTACCCACTAGAGGCCAGTGATAACCCCTCCTCTCCCCCAAGTTGTGGCAACCCAATCTCCAGACGTTGCCAAATGTCCCCAGAGGATAGAAAGTGGGGTAAAATCACTCCTGGTTGAGAACCCCTGGACTAAAGCAATATAGATGAGGGGCAGGGGTCCCACCAGGTTCCTGAATCCAGCCCAGCTCCAAGAGAACACCGCTCAAGACTGGCCTCTCCCAGAGAGCAAAGGGAGTGTGTTCAGAGGCGTTACTGTTACCCTTTTCTGGACACTGAGGGAGCAGGAGTGTCCTGATTGCCTGGACAGGCCAGTGGCTGGCATCACAGCACCTGCTCTGCAGAAGACAGCCAACGTGAGGGATAGAAGCCAACAGAGGTCAGAGAGGCTTCCTGACGAGCCGGGGAGCCATTGCAGGCAGCCTCTCCCCTTCCCCGGCCTGGCTTCCAGACTGTTTAAGATAGAAAGATGTCTCGTAAGACTCAAGGAGGCCCAGTAGGAAGAGTTTGAGAAATCTTCCTCAAGACTAAAGCTGCTCATTGTTCCTCCAGTAGCAACCAACAGATGACATTGCTATATAAGGACCCGAGTCTGTTCCCCACAATTTATGAATAAGCCTCGATTAATACCAATTGCCTATGGATGACAGAGCAGAAGGAATGCCTTGGCTTGGAGGTGGATACTGTGTTATACGCTCTGCTGCTGACATCTGCTCAAGGTTTCTTCACTTCAGTAGCCCCTGGTTTTCTCTCCGTCACAAAATGAGGAAAATAGCAATATCCACTTCACTGGGTTGTTGCAAGGTTCAGATGGAAAATGTGTGTGAACACACTTTGCAAATTTAGAGCACTGGGTTTTTTATTAACCCAAGAGGTATCATGAAAGTTGCAAAGCAAATCAATTTTAATTCATTCACAAGTAGATGCTGTGCAGACATTTGCAGAGATGACTGAGAAAGAATATTTACTTGAATAAAGTGATTAGCAGCAACTAAGATGGGTACTTCCCTGTTGGTCCAGTGGCTAAGACTCGGAGCTCCCAATGCAGGGGGCCCAGGTTTGATCCCTAGTCAGGGAACTAGATCCCACACACCGCAACTAAGAGTTCACATGCTTCAACTAAAGATCCTACACGCCACAACTAAAAAAAGATCCCGCATGCCGCAACTGAGACCCAGTGCAGCCAAATAAACAAATAACTATTTTTTAAAAAAGACAAAAAAGACAAGGGCAGCTAAGATGGAAAGAAAAGCATAAGACAGCGTTTTAGTTTTGAGGGTTTTTTTTGTGTGTGTCTTTTTGTTTTTTTGTTTTTTTAGCTCTTTTTCGGAGTATAATTGCTTTACACTTGTGCCAGTTTCTGCTGTACAACAAAGTGAATCAGTTGTATTTATACATATATCCCCATATCCCCTCCCTTCCACGACTCTTTCCCACCCTCTCTATCCCACCCCTTTAAGTCATCATCCATCATCTAGTTGATCTCTCTGTGCTGGGCAGCAGCTTCCCACTAGCTATCTGTTTTACATTTGATAGTATATACATGTCAATGCTACTCTCTCACTTCATCCCAGCTTCCCCTTCACTCCCCCACCCCACTCCCATGTCCTGAAGTCCATTTTCTACAACTGCATCTTTATTCTTGCCCTGTCACTGGATTCATCAACACCATTTTTTTAGATTCCATATATATGTGTTAGCATATGGTATTTGTTTTTCTCTTTCTGGCTTACTTCAAGCTGTATGACAGACTCTAGCTCCATCCACCTCAGTACAAATACCTCAATTTTATTCCATTTTATGGCTGAGTAATATTCCACTGTATATATGTGTCACATCTTCTTTATCCATTCATCTGTTGATGGGCATTTAGGTTGCTTCCTGGCTATCGTAAATAGTACTTCAGTGAACATTGTGGTACATGTATCTTTTTGGATTATGGTTTTCTCATGGTATATGCCCAGCAGTGGGATTGCTGGGTCATATGGTAGTTCTACTTTTAATTTTTTAAGGAACCTCCATATTGTTTTCCACAGTGGCTATACCAACTTACATTCCCACCAGTAGTGTGGGAGGGTTCCCTTTTCTCTGCACCCTCTCCAGCATTTGCTGTTTCTAGATTTTTTGATGATGGCCATTCTGACCAGTGTGAGGCGATATCTCATTGTGGCTTTGACTTGCATTTCTTTAATGATTAGTGACGTTGAGCATCTTTTCATGTGTTTGTTATCTATCTGCATATCTTCTTTGGAGAAATGTCTATTTAGGTCTTCTGCCCATTTGTGGATTGGGTTGTTTGTTGTTGGTTTGTTTGTTTGTTTGTTTGTTTGTTTGTTTTTTGATATTGAACTGCATGAGCTGGTTGTATATTTTGGAGATTAATCCTTTGTCCATTGCTTCGTTGGAAAATATTTTCTCCCATTCTGAGGGTTGCCTTCTTGTCTTGTTTATGGTTTCTTTTGCTGTGCAAAAGCTTTTAAGTTTCATTAGGTCCCATTTGTTTATTTTTGTTTTTATTTCCATTATTTTAGGAGATGGGTCAAAAAGGATCTTGCTTTGATTTATGTCATAGAATGTTCTGCCTATGGCCTTATGTTTAGGTCTTCAATCCATTTTGAGTTTATTTTTTGTGTATCGTGTTAGGAAGTGTTCTAATTTCATTCTTTTACATGTAGCTGTCCAGTTTTCCCAGCACCACTTATTGAAAAGGCTGTCTTTTCTCCATTGTGTATTCTTGCCTCCTTTGTAAGACAGTGTTTTTAAGATTTTAAGAGTGAACGCCTACAGTTCCCAAGATTGCAGAGCTCCCATGGCACCAAAATTACAACTATTTACAGAACAACCATCTATGAAAAAGACCTAAACCTACCAGAAAATAACTTCTACAACTAGAGATATAAGGAAGGAACCATAACAAGATGGGTAGGAGGGGTGGAGTCATAGTATATTCAAGACCCATACCCTGGGTGGACAACCCACAAACAGGAAAATAATTACAATTACACAGGCTCTCCCCAAGGAGTAAAGGGTCCAAGCCACACAGTGGGGCCCCAAGCCCAGGGGTCCTGTGCCAGAACCCCTGAGCTCCAAGAATATTTGGCTTTGAAGGCCAGCAGGTCTTACTTTTGGGAAAGCCAGAGGGCTGTGGGAAATAGAGACTCCACTCTTAAAGAGCACACACAAAATCTCACACACTCCAGGATTCAGAAAAGAAGCAGTAATTTGAAAGGATCCTGAGTCAGACCCGCCTTCTGATCTTGGAGGGTCTCCCAAAGAGGCAAGAGGAAACTGCAGCTCACCCTGGGGACAAAGACATGGGTAGCAGCCATTTTTGGGGACTGGTACTGGCAAGCACCATTTTGGAATGCTCCCTCTAGATTATTAGCCTCAGGACCCAGCCCTGTCCCTGCCCACCAGCTTAAAAGCATGGGATGTCTCAGGTCAAGCAACTACTGGGCAGAGACACAGATATACAGCCCCATTCACCATCAGATAGGCTGCCTTAAGATCCCCTGAGGCCACAGCCACCTCTGGACACAGCTCTGCCCACCACACAGCCCAGGACCTGGTCCCACACCAGTGCACAGGCACTAGAACTGGATCCTCTAGGACCCTGAAGTGGATCCAGCTCCACCCACCATTGGGCAGACACCAGCTCAGAACTCCCTGGGCCTCAGCCCCACCCACCAGTGAGCCTGCTCTAGCCTCAGGACCAGCCTCACCCACCAGCAGGCAGACACCAGCCCTGGGAACAGCTGGGCCCCAGGCCCACCCACTAGCAGCCAACACCAGCTCTAAGATATTTTGGGCCCCATAGCCAGCCACCTTGGGACCTAACCCCACATACTTGTGGACCAACACAAGCTTCAGGACCCACGAGCTCTACAGCCAAAGACCCCAGGACCTGGCTCTGCACATTAGTGAGCCAGCACTAGCCCCAAGACATGCTGAGCTTTGGCCTTACCCACCAGTAGACTGAAACCAGCCAAGGGAGTCTTGGGAAACTGGATCCAATCCACCAGGAGGTGAACACTATCTCCGAGATGCAATGGACCGCTAAGTCAGCTGCCCCAGGATCCAGCCCCACTCACCAGCAGGCCAGCACCAGGTATGGAACTCACCAGAACCTGCAGACAGCCATATCAGGAACCAGACCCACCCACCAGCAGGCCAACACAAGATCCAAGAACCCCAGCCCTGCGACCATCTACCCCAGAGCCTGGCCCTGCCCATCAGTGGATCAGAACTAGTCCCAGGACACCACAGGGTTCCACAGCCAGCTGCCACATCATCCAGCCCCACCAACCAGCAAGTAGCAACCTCTGTATAAGGCAGGCCCTGAAAACCAACTGAACTGGTGAGCCAGCCATGCTTAGCAGACCACCCACAGTAGTCAGCCTGCCACAACAGAAGGACCCACACTGCCCACACATAAGTCACCTTTACGGCATATAGCACTGATGACCAGAGAGGTGTGTGCTGCTGGGATGCATAGGATGTCTCCTACAAAAGATCACTTCTCCAAGGTCAGGAAATATAACCAACCTACCAGATACATAGAAATAGAAACAGTAGATTAAGTAAAATGAGATGACAGATGGGCATGAAAATCATGAAAGAAAAAAGCTCATCAGAAAAGGCAAATATACAGCAAAGGTAGTAAAAGCTAAAAGACAAAGTTTAAAGACAAAAGTAGTAAAATCATCTATACCCACAGTAAGCAATTAAGGGATACACAAAACAAATAGATGTAAAATATGATGCCAAAACAGTAATCATGAGGGGAAGGGAGTAAAAATGCAGGGTTGTTAAAATGCGTTTGAAATTAAGATATCAGCAACTGAAAATAATCATACATATATATAGATAGATTGCTATATATAAACCTCATGGGAAACACAAGGCAAAGATCTATAATTGAGGACTTCCTAGGTGGTGCAGTGGGTAAGAATCTGCCTGCCAATGCAGGGCACATGGGTTCAATCCCTGCCCCAGGAAGATACCACATGCCGTGGAGCAACTAAGCCCGTGCGCCACAACTATTGAGCCTGTGCTCTAGAGCCCGTGAGCCACAACTATTGAGCCCATGTGCCGCAACTACTGAAGCCCATGCACCTAGAGCCCATGCTATACAACAAGAGAAGCCACGGCAATGAGAAGCCTGCGCACCACAATGAAGAGTAGCCCCCACTCGCCACAACTAGAGAAAGCCCATGTGCAGCAACAAAGACCCAACACAGCCAATAAAATAAATAAATAAATATATTAATATATTAATTAATTAATTAATTTTTAAAAATCTATAATTGATTCACAAACACAAAAAAAAGTAAAAGGAATTCAAACATAACAGTAAAGATAGTCATTAAATCACAAGGAAAGAGAACAAAAGAAGAAAGGGACTAAAAGAACTACGAAAACAATTAACAAAATAGTGATAAGTACATACCTATCCATAATTACTTTAATTGAAAATGTACTACATTCTCCAATCAAGACAGAGTGGCTAAATGGATACAGAAATAATACCTACAAGAGACTCACTTCAAATATAAAGACACACACGGACTGCTAGTGAAGGGATGGAAACAGGTAGTCCATTTAAATGGAAATCAAAAGAGAGCCAGGATAACAATACTCATATAAGATAAAATAGACTTTAAAACAAAAACTATTTACAAGAAATGAAGGACACTACATAATGATCAAGGAATCATTCAAAAAGAAGATATAACAATTGTAAACATATATGACCCAACATAGAACTACCTAAATGCATAAAGCAAATAATAACAGACATAAAGGGAGAACATGAAAGTAAGATAATAATAGTAGGGGACATTAACACCCCACTTACATCAATGGACAGATCATCAGGCCTGAAAATCAATAAGGAAACACTGGCCTTAAACAGCATTTTAGATCAGATACACTTAATAGATACATGTAGAACATTTCATCCCAAAACAGCAGAACACACATTCTTTTCAACTGCCGTGGAACATTATCCAGGATAGATCACATGCTAGGCCACAAAATAGCCTTAATAAATTTAAGAAAATTGAGATGGTTGCACCGGAACCCAGGCCAGGGGCCATCACTGAGGTGGGGGCCACACAAGGGCTGGAGCGGAGAGGTGCCACCACAGCCACATGCACAAACTTGGGCTTATGCTTTCCAGACCAGTGTAGAGCCTGAGGTGCCTGGAGCCCCACCATGTCACAATCAAAATGGCAGAAGGAGTACAAATGCGGGGACCTTATGTTTGCCAAGATGAAGGGCTACCAACAGTGGCTGGCCCAGATTGACGAGATGCCTGAGACTACTGTGAAATCAACAGCCAACAAATACCAGGTCTTCTTTTTCAGGACTCATGAGATGGCATTCCTGGGCCCCAAAGACCTCTTCCCTTATGAGGAGTCCATGGAGAAGTTTGGCAAGCCCAACAAGAGGAAAGGGTTCAGTGAGGGGCTGTGGGAGATCAAGAACAACCCTACCATGAAGCTTCTGGCTACCAGTCCTCCTGATCTCAGGTGGCCTTGGCCTGCAGTGGCTTGAAGAGAGATTTCAGCTTCAGGTCAGTGATTGAGGTTGGGTCGTGGTGGTGAAAGTGCCAAATCCTCGTCTCTAGACCAGTGGTCACTGACAAGGCCCCGGCCCTATGGCTTTGCAGAAAAGAATTCCCACAAAGACAGAAAGTAGTGAAACAAGTAAAGTATTTGTTAGGGAAAAAAAGGAGCAGAATACATGTGGATAGACACACAGGCAGGCTCAGAGAGAGAGTCGCACCCTTGTGGCAGTTTAAATCACTTATATGGGGCATTTCTTCCATGTTTCCTTTGACCAATCACTTTGATTTGCCTGGTTCAAAGTCCATATTTGGTGTATCTCAGGATTTTCCCATGTGTGCCTGCACATCTCTTAGCCAAGAGGAATTCCACCGAAGAGGCCTATAGGGAGGTTTGGCCACTTGGCATCACTCCCCTTTTGACCTCCAAGGAGGCTTTCTCACATGTGTAGTCAGGGCAGGTCTGCTGACTTTGAGAGTAGGGAATATGTGGTCTCTTATTTCTATCTGGGCAGGGCCCAGCCTCCTCTCCCAATTGTCCTGTCATTCCTGTCTCAGAGTATTGGTCCACAGGGAATGAGTTCAGACCTTTTGCCCTGGGGACCCATCTGTCTCCTGCCTCACTCCCAGAAAGACAGCAGTGTGGAAGAGCCTGAGCACAAGCCCAAATCCACCCAGGGTGATGGCAATAAGAAGGGGAATGCCTAAGGTAGCAGTGATGAACAAGGGAAGCTGGTCATCAACAAGGTGACCAAAGAGAAGAATGGGAAGGGGGCACTGAAGAGGAGAGCAGGAGATCTGCTAGAGGACTCCCCCACATGTCCCAAGGAGGCAGAAGACCCCAAAGGGAAGGAGAAGGAAGGGGCCAACTTAGAGGGCAAGAGGCCCCTTTCAGTGGAGGCAGAGAATAACAGCTCCCCCTCTGAGCCCAGCTCTGGCTGGGGGCCTCCTCAGGAGGAATAAGAGGAGGAAGAAGAGGTAGAGACTGCCAAGGAAGATGCTGAGGTCCTGGGCATCAGAGATCATGAGAGCCTGTAGCCACCAATATTTCAAGAGAAGCCCCTACCCCTTTCCTGCTGCTGTCTGGATGCTACTGGTGAAACTGGCAATGGCCTGCAAACTTGGAACCCCTTCCCAACCCCAACCCACTCTCATCTCCCACTCACTCTCCCCATTCTGACCTCAGACCCGGAAGATTGACCCAGATGGGACAGGCCACCTGGCCCTCACCTCCATGTCACCATGCCCCTGTGACCTGAGTCTGGTCCATGTCTTCTGCTCTGTGGGATGAGAAGAGGCCATTGTGTCCCTCCCTGCCTGGAGCTGTTTCCCAGTGTATTTGATAAGACCTTAACCTACTATTTCCACCTCCTGACACCCCTCACCGCCTTCCCTGGGCAATCTAGACCTCTGGTTGGGATCAGGGCTATGAGTGAAAGGGATGGAGAATAAGTAGCACAGTGGGCTTCAAGGGCCTAGGAGGGGCAATATTCAAATTGGGATGGGGGAGTAGGCAAGAAGACGGCATCTCCTTGAGCTCCTGTCCCTTCCTCCCACACCTATTATCCCAGCTGCCTGGATCCAGGGAAAGTGGGACAGTTTGTGGGGGAGGGGCTCCCTTCCATAAATCCTTGATGATTGACAATGCCTATTCTCTTACACCAACTCCAGGTGTTATAAGAGTTGCAGTTTATCATCAAAAGATTTGGGGTCTTCCAATTTCTTTGGGTCAAGGACCTGAGATCTGAAGAGTTGACTTCACCCAGCTTGGGTGGGAATGTGGAGGAGTATCCATCCATCTTTAGATCTCAGGCCAGAGATGGGATGCCATGAGGAGACCCTTAACTGCCCTTTCTCCTCTCCCCACAGTGCTCAAGGCAAGCCTACAGTCACATACGTCACCCAGACATAAAGGAAAAGACACATTTTTTAGGAAATGTTTTTAATAAAATAAAAGTACAAAAAAAATTTTTAAAGGCCCCTCCTAACCCTTTGTGTGCCCCCCATTCTGCTGCTCTCTTTCCCACCATTGCCCCCATTTCTGAGGTGCACTCAGAGGTTTCCCTTCTATTTGAGGCTTGATGACTTTTCTTGTTGTAGTTGGGGCTTTGGTGTTCCTTCTGGTGTCATTTCCCATCCACATACCATCACCTGGTCCCCCTCAGTGTTGTCACCAGATCCTATTTGTAACCCACTGAGAGGCCAGAGAGAAATAAGTGCTGTCTCCCAGCTTCTTTCTAGCAGCCTATTTGCCTCTTCTGTCTCTTATCACTTTCACCCTTGTCTCTCTCCCTTGGGCCCTGATGAAAAATTGCTGACTGTAGCTTTGGAAGTTTAGCTCTGAGAGCTGTAGATGATTTCAGTTTTAGGAAAATAAAACCCATTGATTACTACAAAAAAAACTGAAGTCGTATCAAGAATCTTTTCTAACAACAACATTATGAAACTGAAAATCAATTACAAGAAAAAAACTATTAAAAAAAACACGTGACGTTAAACAACATGCTACTAAACAACCAATGTCTGCTTTAGCTCCTCTCAGAAGTACCTAGATAACAGTATTTGATGCACATGTCCTGAATTGTTTTACAGATGTAAAAATCCCCCACCAAACGGAAGACATTAACTACTTGATGACCATGAGCACACAACCCCCAAGCCTCCTGGAGCCTAAGGACTGATAATGTTAACCCCTGTGCCCCATCAGTCAGTCAGAGAATTGTGCATGAACTGATCACATACCCTGCAACCCTTCTCCTTCACCTGACTTTTAAGAATGCTTTGCCAAAACTCTTTGGGGGAGCTAGGGGATTTTGGAGGCCTGAGCCACTCATCCCCTTGCATGGCCCTACAATAAACTTTTCACTGCTCAAAAATAAATTAACCAATTAGTTAAAAAATACACAACCAATGGATCACTGAGGAAATTTTAAAAAACAAACAAAAAACACCTGGTGACAAATGAAAATGAAAATAATCCAAAATCTATGAGATGCAGCAAAAAAAGTTCCAAGAAGGAAGTTTATAGTGATATAAGCCTACTTTAGGAAACAAGAAAAATCTCAAATAAACAACCTAACCTTATACCTAAAGTAACTAGGAGAAGAAGAGGAGGAGGAGGAGAAGGAAGCAGAAGCAGAAGGGGAAGGAGAAGAGGAAGAAGAAGAAGAACAACAACAACAAATCTCAAAGTAGGAGGAAAGAAATAATAAAGATTAGAGCATAAGTAAATGAAATAGAGACTAAAAAAATAGATCAATGAAACTAAAAGCTGGTTCTTTGTAAAGATAAACAAAGTTGATAAACATTTAGCCAGACTCATCAAGAAAAAAGAGGGCCCAAATCAATAAAATCAAGAATGAAAAAGAAGTTACAACTGAACCTCCTGAAATACAAAGATCATAAGAGATTGCTATGAACAACTACAGGCCAAAAAAATGAACAACCCACAAGAAATGGACAAATTCTTAAACATGTACAATCTCCCAAGACTGAACCAGGAAGAAATAGAAAATATGAACAGACCAATTACCAGTAATGAAATTGAATCAGGAATAAAAGAATATCTCCCAACACACAAAGTCCAGGACAAGATGGCTTCACAGGTGAATTCTACCAAACACTTAGAGAAGAGTTAACACCTGCCCTTCTGAAACTTTTCCAAAAATTTCAGAGGAAGGAATGCTTCTGCACTCATTCTATGAAGCCAGAATCACCCTGATATCAAAATCAGACAAAGATATTACCAAAAAATTATAAGCCAATATCACTGATGAACATGGATGCAAAAATCCTCAACAAATACTAGCAAAAAGAATCCAACAATACCTTAAAAGGGTCATACACCATGATGAAGTAGGATTTATCCCAGGGATGCAAGGATTTTTCAGTATCTGTAAATCAATCAATGTGGTTCACCACATTAACAAATTGAAGAATAAGAACCTCATGATCAAAGATGGTTCAAGAAGGCAGAGTAGAAATACATGCATTCACTCCCTCTTGCAAGAGCACCAGAATTACAACTAACTGCTGAACAATCATCAACAGAAAGACACTGGAGCTCACCAAAAAAGACACTCCACATCCAGAGGCAAAGGAGAAGCCACAATGAGATGGTAGGAGGAGTGCAATTGCATTAAAACCAAATCCCAGTGCTCGCTTCTGCAGCACATATACTAAAATTGGAATGATACAGAGAAGATTAGCATGGCCCCTGTGCAAGGATGACACGCAAATTCGTGAAGCGTTCCATGTTTTTTATCCCTGGGATGCAAAGATTCTTCAATATACACAAATCAATCAACGTGATACATCATATCAACAAATTGAAGGATAAAAACCATATGATCATTTCAATAGATGCAGGAAAAGCTTTTGACAAAGTTCAACATCCATTTATGATAAAAGCTCTCCAGAAAATGGGCATAGAAGGAAATTACCTCCACATAATAAAAGCCATATATGAAAAACCAAAAGCCAACATCGTTCTCAATGGGGAAAAACTGGAAGAATTCCCTCTAAGAACAGGAACAAGACAAGGCTGTCCACTCTCACCACTATTATTCAACATAGTTTTGGAAGTTTTAGCCACAGCAATCAGAGAAGAAAAAGAAATCAAAGGAATCCAAATTGGAAAAGAAGAAGTAAAATTGTCACTCTTTGCAGATGACATGATATTATATATAGAAAACCCTAAAGACTCTACCAGAAAACTGCTAGCACTCATTGATGAGTTTAGTAAAGTAGCAGGATACAAAATTAATGCACAGAAATCTCTTGCATTCCTATACACTAACAACGGAAGAGCAGAAAGAGAAATTAAGGAAACTCTCCCATTCACCATTGCAACGAAAAGGATAAAATACCTAGGAATAAACCTGCCTAAGGAGGCAAAAGATCTGTATGCAGAAAACTTTAAGGCATTGATGAAAGAAATCAAAGACGACACAAACAGATGGAGAGACATACCATGTTCCTGGATTGGAAGAATCAACATCATGAAAATGTCTGTACTACCCAAAGCAATTTACAGATTCAATGCAATCCCTATCAAATTACCAATGGAAGTTTTCACAGAACTAGAGCAAGAAATCTTACGATTTGTATGGAAACGCAAAAGACCCCGAATAGCCAAAGCCATCTTGAGAAGGAAAAATGGAGTGGGTGGAATCAGGCTTCCTGACTTCAAACTATACTACAAGGCCATAGTGATCAAGACAGTATGGTACTGGCACAAAATTAGAAAGGAAGATCAATGGAATAGAATAAAGAACTCAGAAGTAAGCCCAAACACATATGGGCACCTTATCTTTGACAAAGGAGGCACGAGTATACAATGGAAAAAAGACAGCCTCTTCAATAAGTGGTGCTGGGAAAACTGGACAGCAACATGTAAAAGAATGAAATTAGAACACTTCCTAACACCATACACAAAAATAAACTCCAAATGGATTAAAGACTTACATGTAAGGCCAGACACTATAAAACTCCTAGAGGAAAACATAGGCAGAACCCTCTATGACATACATCAAAGCAACATCCTTTCTGACCCACCTCCTAGAATCATGGAAATAAAATCAAGAATAAACAAATGGGACCTCATGAAAATTAAAAGCTTTTGCACAGCAAAAGAAACCATAAACAAGGGCTTCCTAGGTAGTGCAGTGGTTAAGAATCCGTCTGACAATGCAGAGGTCATGGGTTCGATCCCAGCTCCAGGAAGATCCCACATGCCACAGAGCAACTAAGCCCGTGTGCCAAAAAATAAAAATAAAAAAAATAAAATAAAAAAACAAAACAAAAAGAAACCATAAACAAGACTAAAAGGCAACCCTCAGAATGGGAAAAAATAATTGCCTATGAAACAATGGACAAAGGATTAACCTCCAAAATATACAAGCAGCTCATGAAGCTTCATACCAAAAAAGCAAATAACCCAATCCACAAATGGGCGGAAGACCTAAATAGACATTTCTCCAAAGAAGACATACAGATGGCCAACAAACACATGAAAAGATGCTCAACATCACTCATCATCAGAGAAATGCAAGTCAAAGCCACAATGAGGTATCACCTCACACCAATCAGAATGGCCATCATCACAAAGTCTGGAAACCACAAATGTTGGAGAGGGTGTGGAGAAAAGGGAACTCTCCTGCACTGTTGGTGGGACTGTAAGTTGGTACAGCCACTATGGAAAACAATTTGGAGGTTCCTTAAAAAACTACAAATAGAACTACCATATGATCCAGTAATCCCACTGCTGGGCATATACCCAAAGAAAACCATAATCCCAAAAGAAACTTGTACCATAATGTTTATTGCAGCACTCTTTACAATAGCCAGGCCATGGAAGCAACCTAAATGCCCATCAACAAATGAATGGATACAGAAGATGTGGCATATATATACAATGGAATATTACTCAGCTGTAAAAAGGGATGAGATGGAGCTATATGTAATGAGGTGGATAGAACTACAGTCTGTCATACATAGTGAAGTAAGTCAGAAAGAGAAGGACAAATATTGTATGCTAACTCACATATACGGGATCTAAATATGGTACTGATGAACTCAGTGACAAGAACAAGGATGCAGATACAGAGAATGGACTGGAGAACTCGAGGTATGGGAGGGGGCGGGGGATGAAGCGGAAACTGAGACGAAGCGAGAGAGTAGCACAGACATATATATACTACCAACTGTAAAATAGTCAGTGGGAAGTTGTTGTATAACAAAGGGAGCCCAACTCGAGGATGGAAGATGCCTTAGAGGACTGGGGCAGGGAGGGTGGGGGGGACTCGTTGGGGGGGGGTCGGGGAGGGGAGGGAATACGGGGATGTGTGTGAAGGAGCAGATGATTGGACCTGGTGTACCCCCAGAGAAACAAAAAATAAATAAAAAATAAAAAATAAAAAAAAACCAAATCCCATAAATGCTGGGTGGGCCACTCACAAACTGGAGAACAGTTATACCACAGAAGTCCACCCTCTAAAGTGAGGGTTCTAAGCCCCACATCAGGCTTCTCAACCTGGGGATCTGGTAATGGGAGGAGGAATCCCCAGAGAATTAGACTTTGAAAGCCAACAGGAATTGATTGCAGGACCTCAACAGGACTGGTGGAAATGGAGACTCCACACTTGGAGGGCACACAAAAAATACTGTGTGCACCAGGACCCAGGGGAAGGAGCAGTGACCCCATAGGAGTCTTAACCAGACCTACCTGCTGGTGTTGGAGGGTCACCTGCAGATGTGGCGGGCAGCTGTGGATCACCTCAGGGACAGGGATACTGGTGGCAAGGGTTCTCAGAAGTGCTCATTCGCATGAGCCCTCCCAGAATCTTCCATTAGCCCCATCAAAGAGCCTGTAAGCTTCAGTGCTGGTCACCTCAAGCAAAAGAACAAACAGGGTAGGAACACAGCTCCAACCATTGGCAGACAAGAGGATTAAAGTTTTCCTGAGCTCTGCCCACCAAAGCAGATTAAAGTCTTACTGAGCTCCACCCACCCAGCCCAAGGCACCATCAGTCCCTCCCATCAGGAAGCACACACAAGCCTCTTAGATAGCTTCCTCTACAAGAGGGCAGACAGCAGCATCAGGCAGTATCAGCAGTATTTCATTCTCTGGAATTGAAAACCACAGCCACAGAAAGACAGAGAAAATGAAAAAGCAGAGGACTTTGTTCCAGATGAAAGGAAAAGATAAAACCCCAGAAAAACAACTAAATGAAGAGGAGATAGGCACCCTTCCAGAAAAAGAATTCAGAATAATGATGGTGAGGATGATCCAGGACTTTGAAAAAAGTCAGGATGCAAAGATCAAAAAGATGCAAGAAAAGTTTAATAAAGACCTAGAAGCATTAAAGAACAAACAAACAGAGATAAGCAACACAATAACTGAAATCAAAAATACACTAGGAAGAATCAATAGCAGGTTGAAGGAGAAAAGATGCCGGCGAAGTAGAGAGACGTGGAGTGCATCCCTCTCCACAGATGCATTGGGAATGCACGGAAGGACTCAGTCATTCCCACAGAGAGCCAGCTGAACACCAGCAGACGGCCTCGGACACCAGAAAGGACTGCGGGGAGCCCGACATAGCCGGACCTGCACAGGCCCAGGCCCCGCAAGACGACCTGCCGTTGGGCTAGTCCCAGCCTCGGTTCAGGCTCTGACTCACAGCCCCTTTTCTCACCTATCCCCTACTGCTTGGGCAGTGGTGGTGGGAATTTCTAGGGCAGAAGGGAGGAGGGCAGTGAGGACCCTGAGGTGCTTAGTTCTGGCCAGGCAGCTGCCTTTTTGCATTTCAGGTGAACAAAGGAAATCTCACAAATCCCAGCTGCCTTCAGCTCCCCGGCAGTGAAGGGAAGGGTTCGTGCTCTGCTACAATTTGCCCGCCTTGTAGAGGGTGGAAAGTGAAGAGAGCCTCCACCTCCTCCCCAGGTGGAATTACCTGACCAGTCCCTGGGCTCTGGATCTCAGCTGCCCCTCTGGATTCCTCTGTGAGTTTCTTTTCCTTCACTTTAGGGAGTGAGTAGTGGCTGTTTCTCCATGCAGAGATCCAAGTCAGAGTTTTTTTTTTCCTGTCTCCATTCCCTGGATGAACACAGATTCAATAACTACTCATTGCGCCAGGAAATCGAGGTCTAAGGAGGCTACGTGGCTTTACCAGTGTGAACCAGGATGCGGGGGCGGGGGGGGGGCGGCTCTCACGCTGCAAATCCATTGCTCTCTCCACGCAAATGGCCACAGAGGGCAAGAGAAGATGTTCAACATCATTAGTCATTAGGGAAGTCAACATCAAAATCACAAGAGATACCACTTCACATCTACCGGGGCACCGATAATTTAAAAAATGGAAAGTAAGAAGCGTAATAAGGATGTGCAGAAATTGAACTCCTCATACACTGCTGGTGGGAATGTAAAGTGGCGGGGACACTGTGGAGAGCGGTTTGGAACTTCCACCAAAAGTGAAACACAGAGTGACCACGTGATCAGCAATTCCACTCCCAGACATGTATCCCAGAGAATTGAAAACAAACATTCAAACAAAAACTTGTACGTCACTGTTTATGGCAGCATTATTCACAAAGCCACAATGAGGAAACAACCCAAATGTTCATCGACTGATGAATTTTCAAACAAAACATGCTATACCCCACCATGAATTTTTATTTAGCCATAATGTGGGATGAAGTAGTGATCCATGCTGAAATACGAATGAATCTTGAAAACATTATGATATGTGAAAAAAGCTTAGACACCAAAGAACACACGCTGTAAGATCTCATTCACGTGAAGTATCCAGAACAGGCAAGTCTACAGAGAGAAAAAATCAACTCGTGGTTGCCAGGGGCTAGTGAGAGGGCTGTGTTAGGAGGAAAACTTTTTCTCTACCGTCTTAGGTTCAACTGGCTAGGGGTCTGAAAATTAACTAACAGTAAATTAATAGGAGAGAAGTTTATCATGTAGGAGCTTTCAGATGCAGAGGCTCCTTAAATGGCTGGAGAGAGGGGTTTAGATATCAACTTCACAAGGGGGCTTGGTGGATTAGGCCTTCAAAGCATGGAAGGGTCTGATGAGGCTTATTTACACAATCTTTTGGAATGTTCTAATGTCCAAGACCAGGCCTCCCTGATTAGAGACACCCCCGCCCCCGTGTGGGTGGGGTTGTGGCAGCTGTCTCATGAAGTTCTGCTTTAGTCGGATAAGGGCAGTTCAGGGAAGACTTATTTCTGCCTCTGTTGGAGCTCAGCTGTTTTCAATTTGAAGTAATCTTTGTACCATTCAGGTGGGTTATCAGTCCCATCAGGAGAATAGCGAATGGCTGATAGTCACAGTTTGGTAAGAAAATCAAAGGGCGTGATCAACAGCTCGTGCACTGCCTTGGTGTGGACCCACGGTTCAAGCCCAGACGAAGATCAGGCACTGACTTCACACTTCTGATAGCTCTCATGAAATATTATGAAGTGAACATTTATGGTGGTGATCATTGCAAAGAAATGAAGAATCCAGAGCTTGATCCTAAGCTTAAGCCAAGGGGCAAAAGAAGGAAGAAAAGATCAAGGAGCTTAGAATAGAATTCCAGCAACACTGAACCCAGGAACATGAGCCCTCAGATTGCTCATAAATTTCAGGAACTCTTCAGCCACATCCACAGGCAGACAGAGGGTCATCCTCACCAACAGCTCTACCAGCGCCACCTCTACGCAGAAGAGTTGCTCCTCCTCCTCCAACTACTTTACCTAGAATAAGCGGTAAACTATCACCACCACCATCACTTTTGTTGGAGGATCTCCTCCAGGATTACTACCTCCTCTGTCTTACGGAATGAGGCAGAAATAAATATATAAACCTGACCTCCATGAAATGATTTTTGAACTGCATGACTTTGATTCTCCAAGAAGGAGAATCAAATGGTCAAAGGCAAAATTCTGACTAAAGGTTTTTGACATTTTCTAGTCACAGGTTGTCATTAATATGCAAATAACTGCATATCTGTGTTACAAGTATGGTATAATTTTAGAGAATATGGCTATTGACTCTCTAGCTTCCCTTTGTGAGCTCACCATCTTATGTTCCTCTTTCAGTATAGTCTCTCAATAATTGAAAACTCCATAGAGAATATGAAATTCATCTAGAAGGCAAAGGAGAATTAATAAAGTGATGTAAAGATAATTGTATTAGTTTCCTAAGGCTGCCATAATAAATTCCTACAAACTGGAAAAAAAAAAAATCAATAGCAGGTTAACTGAGGCAGAAGGGCGAATAAGTGACCTGGAAGACAGAATAGTGAAAATCACTGATGTGGAATAGGATAAAGAAAAAAGAATGAAAAGAGATGAAGACAGCCTAAGAGACCTCTGGGACAATGTTAAATGAACCAACATTCACATCACAGGGGTCCTAGAAGGAGATAACACAGAGGAAGGACCTGAGAAAATACTGGAAGAGATTATAGTAGAAACCTTCCTTAACATGGGAAAGGAAATAGCCATGCACATCCAGAAAGTGCAGAGAGTCCCAGGCAAGATAAACCCAAGGAGATACACACTGAGACACAATGTAGTCAAACTGACAAAAATTAAAGAAAAATAAAAATTATTAAAAGAAACAAGGGAAAAACAACAAATAACATACAAGGGAACTACCATAAGGTTAACAGCTGATTTCTCAGCAGAAACTCTGCAAGCCAGAAGGGAGTGGCACAGTATATTTAAAGTGATGAAAGGGAAGAACCTACAACCAAGAATACTCTACCCAGCAAGGATCTCATTCAGATTCAACAGAGAAATCAAAAGGTTTACAGACAAGCAACAGCTAAGAGAATTCAGCACCAACTGTAAAACAGATAGCCAGTGGGAAGTTGTTGTATAACAAAGGGAGTTAAACTTGGTGATGGATGATGCCTTAGAGGACTGGGATGTGGAGGGTGGGGGGAGTCACGGGAGAGAGAGAATATGGGGATATGTATATAAATACAGCTGATTGAGTTTGGTGTACCTCAAAAACTGGTAGAAGAGTGTAACGCAATTATATTCCAATAAAGAGTTAAAAAAAAAGAATAAACAAATGGGACCTAATGAAACTTAAAAACTTCTGCACAGTGAAAGAAATCATAAACAAGATAAGAAGACAACCCTCAGAATGGGAGAAAATACTTGGCAACGAAACAACAGACAAAGGATTAATCTCCAAAATATACAAGCAGCTCATGCAGCTTAATACCAAAAAAGCAAATAGCCCAATCCATAAATGGGCAGAAGACCTAAATAGACATTTCTTCAAAGAAGACATAGAGATGGCCAACAAACACATGAAAAGATGCTCAACATCACTAATCATTAGAGAAATGCAAGTCAAAGCCACAATGTAGTATCACCTCATACCAGTTAGAATGGGCATCATCACAAAATCTAGAAATAATAAATGTTGGAGAGGGTGTGGAGAAAAGGGAACCCTCCTACACCATTGGTGGGAATGTAAGTTAGTACAGCCACTATGGAAAACAGTATGGAGGGTCCTTAAAAAACTAAAAATAGAACTACCATATGATCCAGTAATCCCACTACTGGGCATATACCCAGAGAAAATCAGAATCCAAAAAGAAACATGTACCATAATGTCCATTGCAGCACTATTTACAATAGCCAGGACACAGAAGCAACTTAAATGCCCATCAACAAATGAATGGATAAAGAAGATGTGGCACATATATACAATGGAATATTACTCAGCCATAAAAAGGAATGAAATTGAGGTATATGTAAAGAGGTGGATAGACCTAGAGTCTGTCATACAGAGTGAAATAAGCCAGAAAGAGAAAAACAAATACCATACGCTAACCGATATATACGAATCTAAAATAATGGTACCGATGAACCCAGTGACAATGCAAGAATAAAGATGCAGATGCAGAGAATGGACTGGAGATCTCGAGGTTTGGGGGGTCAGGGGGTGAAGGGGAAGCTAAGACGAAGTGAGAGAGTAGCATAGACATATATATGCTGCCAACTGTGGAATGGATAGCCAGTGGGAAGTTGCTGTATGACAAAGGGAGTTCAGCTCAATGATGGATGATGCCTTGGAGAACTGGGACAAGGAGGGTGGGGGGGAGTTGAGGGAGGGAGGAGATATGGGGATATGTGTATAGATGCAGATGATTGACCTTGGTGTACCTCAAGAACTGGTACAAGAGTGTAAAGCAATTATATTCCAATTAAAAAAAAGAAGAAGAAGAAGATGTGGCACATATATACAATGGAATATTACTCAGCCATAAAAAGGAATGAAATTGAGCTACATGTAATGAGGTAGATACACCTAGAGACTGTCATACAGAACGAAATAAGCCAGAAAGAGAAAAACAAATACCATATGCTAACTCATATATACAGAATCTAAAATAATGGTACTGATGAACCTAGTGACAACACAAGAATAAGGATGGAGATGCAGAGAATGGACTGGAGGACAAGGGGTTGGGGTGGGGGGTTGTGAAGGGGAAGCTGAGACGAAGTGAGAGAGTAGCATAGACATATATACACTACCAAATGTAAAATAGATAGCTAGTGGGAAGTTGCTGCATAACAAAGGTAGATCAACTCAATGATGGGTGATGCCTTAGAGGGCCAGGACAGGGAGGGTAGGAGGGAGTTGCATGAGGGAGGGGATATGGGGATATACGTATAAATACAGCTGATTCACTTTGGTGTACCTCAAAAGCTGGTACAAGAGTGTAAAGCGGGTTTCCTAGGTGGTGCAGTGCTTAAGAATCTGCCTGCCAATGCAGGGGACACGGGTTTGATCCCTGCTCCAGGAAGATCCCACATGCCGCAGAGCAACTAAGCCCATGTGCCACAACTATTGAGCCTGCGCTTTAGAGCCCGTGAGCCACAACTATTGAGCCCATGTGCTGCAACTACTGAAGCCCAAGCAACTAGAGCCCGTGCTCCACAACAAGAGAAGCCATGGCAATGAGGAGCCCACGCACCACAACGAAAAGTAGCCTGCACTCACCGCAACTAAAAAGAAAGCCCGCGCACAGCAAAAAAGACCCAACACAGCCAATAAAATAAATAAATACAAAAATACATAAATAAATAAAACAAAACAAAAAACTACATAGTTCAAATTATATGACACGAAAGCAACCTAAATGCCCATCAACAAATGAATGGATAAAGAAGATGTGGCATATATATACAATGGATTATTACTCAGCTATAAAAAGGAATGAAATGGAGCTATATGTAATGAGGTAGATAGACCTTGAGTCTGTCATACAGAGT
Source organism: Hippopotamus amphibius kiboko (assembly GCF_030028045.1). Lineage (NCBI taxonomy): Eukaryota > Metazoa > Chordata > Mammalia > Artiodactyla > Hippopotamidae > Hippopotamus > Hippopotamus amphibius. The sequence continues at coordinate 34,690,691 of NC_080202.1, forward strand.
GAAGTAAGCCAGAAAGAGAAAAACAAATATTGTATGCTAACTCATATATACGGAATCTAAAAAAAATGGTACTGATAAACCCAGTGACAATACAAGAATAAGGATGCAGATGCAGAGAATGGACTGGAGGACACTGGGCTGGAGGGGCTGGGGGCAAAGGGGAAGTTGGGACAAGGTGAGAGAGTAGCATAGACATATATATATGCTACCAACTATAAAATAGCCGGTGGGAATTTGCTGTATAACAAAGGGAGATCAAATCGATGATGGGTGATACCTTAGAGGGCCGGGAAGGGGGGGGGGGGAAGTTGCGGGAGGGAGGGGATATGGGGATATGTGTAGAAATACAGCTGATTGACTTTGGTGTACCTCATACGCTGGTACAAGAGTGTAGAGCAATTATATTCCAATAAAGAGCTTAAAAAAAATAAAATAAGCTACAAGGATATGTTGTGCAACACGGAATATAGCTAATATTTTATAATAACTATAAATGGAGGGTAAATTTTAAAAATTGTGAATCTCTATATTGTATACCTATAACATATCTAATATTGTACATCAACTATACTTCATTTTTTTAAAAAGACCACAAGTAACAAATGTTGGTGAGACTGAAGAGGAAAGGGAACCCTTGTACACTGTTAGTGGGAATGTAAATTGGTGCAGCCACTACGGAAAACACTGTGGAGTTTCCTCAAAAAACTAAAACAGAACTACCATATGATCCAGCAATTCCACTCCTGGGTATATATCCAAAGAATATGGAAACACTAATTCAAAAAGATACATGCACTCCAATGTTTATAGCAGCATTATTTAAAATAGCCAAGATATGGAAGCAACCTCAGTGCCCATCAATAGATGAATGGATAAAGAAGATGTGATATGTAAATACACACACACACACACACACACACACACACACACACACACACACACACACACAGGAAAGCTACTCAGTCATAAAAAAAGAATGAAATTTTGTCATTTGCGACAACATAGATGGACTTGGAGGGTATTGTACTTAGTGAAATGTCAGACAGAGATAGACAAATATTGTATGTTATCACTTACATGTGAGATCTAAAACATAAAACAAGTGAATGAATAAAACAGAAAAGAAATAGACTCAAAGATATAGAGAACACACTAGTGGTTACCAGTGGAGACAGGAAAGAGGGGAGGAGCAAAATAAGGATAGGAGATTAAGAGGTACAAACCACCTTGTATAAAATAAACATGCTACAAGGACATATTGACAGCACAGCAAATATAATCAATATTTTATAACTATAAATGGAGGATAGCCTGTACAAATATTTAATCACTACATTTTACACCTGAGACTAATATAATATTGTAAATCAACTATACAACAATAAAAATATATTTTAAGAGTATTAAAACACCTCAAACTCTTAGGTATATCTAGAGAAAATAGAATTATTTTGTCTTCAAAGTGGTCCTTTCTGCCCCCTTTTTTCCACTTCTTTAGACCTTTATTCTCTTTTTCCCCCATTCACCTCATTTCCATTGTTGCTCGGTCCCCTCAAGCATACTTAATCATCATTGCCAGCCTTATCCAGAGCCCCTGTGAGGCACTTAACTGCTCATGGCACCATACCAGTCACTGTACCAAGAAAATTGCTATTGGAGGAGCAGAAGAGGGAAGAGGTGAACAATGAGAAGAACTGGACTTCTCTGGAGTTTTATATCTCAGATTGGACATACAAACCTGGAAATGGACAGGAGAACTAATATCACTTGCGGACCTAGTACATTCCAGGAACTATGCCAGATGCTTTGCACATAGCTCATTGCCTCTAACCCTCGCAGCATTCCTAGAGACGAGCCTTTCCCAAAGTGTGTTCCATGTAATGCAAGTCCATCCTGATTCATTCATTCAACCAATGCTTACTGTGTTTTCTCTACATGCAGACACTGGTCTTGGTAATGATAAAAGCAAATATGTAGAGGCAGTGCTGGCTATGTGCCAGATTTTTTTTTCTATATGTTAACTCATTTAATCACAACTTTATAAAGAAGATATTATCATTGTCATCCCAATTGTCCGAAAGATAAGACCAAGGCACAGAGTTAAATTACTGCCCAAGGTCACACAACTACTGTGACAAGCAGACTCTCAGATAGCCCCTGACAATCCTTGCCTCCAGGTTTTCATGCCTTTGCATGGTATCTTCCCTTGAGTGTGGCTGGACAACTGACTGCTTCTAACCAAGAGAATACGGCAAAGGTGAGAGGCTGTCACTTCCACGATTAGGCTGTATAAAACTGTGACTTCTGTCTTGTCAGCAGACTTGCTCCCTTGCTGGATTTGGAGAAGCATGCTGCCATGTTGGAGAGACCCACACAGCAAGAAACTGACAGCAGACTTCAGCCATCAGCCCACAGGGAACTCAATCCTGCCAACAACTATGGGGGCTTGGAAGCACATCCTTCTCCAGCAGAGACTTCAGCTGGGACCGCTACCCTGATCCAACACCTTGATTGCAGCCTGTGAGGGACTCTGAACCAATGACCCAGCTAAGCTCTCCTGGATTCCTGATTCACAGGAACTGTGAGATAATAAATGTGCATTATTTTCAGCCACTGGGTTTGTGGTGCTTTGTGACACAGCAGTAAACAACTCGTACAACTAGTAAGTGGTAAAGTGAGGGCTTGTACTCAGGTAACCTGGCTCCCAAGTCTGTGTCCTTGCCCACTATACTACATCACCTTTCATGTCTGAGGGGATATCACGTTTGTAAGAAAAAGGTGGTAAAATAAATTTGGAAATGTTGAATATCATACCCCTCCACTTGAAGATTCACATTGACGAAGAGAAGTCACAGTAAAAAAGTCATCTATGCTTGACCAAATGTTGCCCTCACTTACCTGATCACATAACTCTTTGTTCATGTGGCACCGAACCCTCTCAAACCAGGATTCCACAGAAAATGCCGAGACAAGCATAATCCCCAGATTTTGCAGATAACGAAACTGAGACTCAGAAACATTAAATAATTCAGAAATCACACATGAAGGTACTGAGCCTGAATGTGTGGTCTGACTCACACTTTTGCCACTAATCCACCATGAAAAGGGAAGGGAAGACAAAATGGCCTGGGTGGGGCGGGGGGGGGGCGCAGGTGGAGGTGTAATAGCCTATAGAAAGCATCACTTGACTGATCATTATGCACTGCTTAAACATCAGCCAGTCAGAAATCAGCCAGCCCCACACCCAGAAACCCTGAGTGCCCAGACAATGTTACCTGTACAGGCTCATCCCACGTGGCCACAACTGCAAAATGACTGTGGTGAGAAAGGATGGATATAAGGTGTGGTCTACTGAGCAGGTGAGAGGGTACCTTGGGACCTGTGTCCAGAAATATGTAATCACAGCTTTCCTACATCCCTTGCTTTGCTTAGTCAAACAGGTCCCAAGGCCCTGAAAGTCCTGCCCATAAGTGACTTGGTGACCTGATGTAACTAGACTCAGACAGCCATCTAGGCTAGGTGACCACCTAGAGTCATTCCCTGTTGAGGGAGCTTAATATTATCGTACCTAATTAATTCACCTTTAGAACAGACTTTAAGGAAAATGAGGGGAAGGAGAGAGGAACGTTGCCAAGTGGCTGCACTGTTCCATGCTTGTTGCTAAACTTACATTACAGCATTTAATCCTCCTAACTTTATGAGGGAGTAACTCTCTTCCCTCCCCCATTCTACAGATGTGAAAAATGAGGTTCACAAAGATTAAGACACCTGTTCAAGGTAAGTAAACGGCAGAGCCAGGATCCAAATGTGGGTAAGTCTGACTTCAAAGCCCAGGATTCATTTAAATGCAGTCTGGGCCAGGAAGAAATTTGGTAGAAATCCTTTCCCCTCTCTCTGCCTTTCACGTAAAGGTGATGAAAATGGACACCTTGGGAGCTTCTGGAGAACTAGCAGTGCCCTTCCCATGTTTCCATAAAACTTTGGTGCTAAGAACACCTCCAGAAAGGAAACATTTTACCTCTTCTGTGAACAAATGTAGAAAACACCCTCAGAGTTAGCTTGGGATATGAGGGTTTGTCTTCCTTTTAATGGCCATTTATAAATGAACTGAAAGGAGCTACACTTCCTGAAAGAACAGAAAGGGAGTTTTGTCATCAGGATGTCCTGGAAGTCGCAGGGCTCAGGCAGAGCTGAGTCCGTCCAGGGGAGAAGTTCCACCCTGTACAGATGCATGATTTGGGTACATGATTGGTATACCAATGCCAGCGGACCCCTTTGTACAGACAGGCTATGAAAGAGACGGATCAGCTAATATTCTGTGGGGCTATTCCTGGGTTCACATTTCCTTCAGAGAGAGAGAGAGTCTTGTAAGATTCAATCACACCTAGATGGGCAAATAACCATGAATCACTCCATCAATGCACAAGGGAACCTGGAAGAAGAAATTTGCATGTGATGAACTCCCCCCAACTCTGCATCAGGCACTGTGTATGCGTTAGGGAAGAGTCAACTTGCAAGGAGGGTCCTCCCCCCACCTCCTGCTATCAGTTTACAGTTGAGGAAAGGGAGATTCTGAGAGGTTAAGTTACCTGTGCAGGACCACTCAGCTAGTCCATAGCCAAGCCAGGATCTCACCCAGGTCTTCTCGCTACAAAACTCGCATTCACCCTCTGCACCATGCTATTGCCCAAAGGAAAAAAGGAAAAGGAAAGGGAGCAAACCTTAATGGTCCCAACTGTGTGCACGGTGTCTGTGCTGGTCACTTACATATTCAGTGTTTACAGCAACCCTCAAAGGCAGATCTTATAAAACTCATTTCACAGATGAGAAGGTGAAAGCTCAAAAAGGTTTAATACATTGCTACAAAATCAGCAATTTAGTAAATTGCTACAAGTAAATTGGACCTAGGTCTGTCTGACTCCAAATCCTGGAATCTTTCCACCACACTATCAGTACTCATTGATGCATTCTGCCCCTCTCCCTGCAGCCTTCCACCTCCAATCTCCCACCCCTCCCCACCCAGCTCCTAAAGCACTGGCTCAAAGAAGGTGAGAAACAGGGACTAGGGGCTAGACTGGTCATTTTTGGCACCAACACACAGAGAGGGGTTAGGGGATAAATGTTTGTTTCCACCAGCTATGGTGAGAAATGGTGGAATCTAGGCCACAGCTAAGAGTGGTTTTCACTATGGAGTGATGCATATGCACCAGACGAAGGATAGGTTTGGGATATGGAGAAAGCATGTATTTGTCGCCTCTGGTCTAGTGATTGATCTCGGTTATCTTCAGTGATCCCATTTGTCAAGTGTGGTCAACTCAACTGTCCCTGAAGGCAGTTAACCCTGCAGATGCACAAGCAGGATGAAGTGGTTTCTGGAGAGAGTAGCACAGTGAGGCAAGTGCCTTTGGTCCAAAGCCAAAAATCATTCAAGCACCAAGTAGCTAAAGGAAGTTCATGTCAGACTATACAAGCTCATTTTACATACTTGCCTTTCCTACTCCACTCTCCCCAACTCTCAGTTCTAAAAGAACCATGAATGTTATAATTTCTAGTCTGTTTATCTTTGCCTGGATAGGAACCAATTTGCTTCACTTTTGTGTGTCAGATTACATTATGTGATTCCCACTTTTAGTTCACTACATCCATTTAGGGAAGTATATGAAAATAATGGAGCATGTTTTTAAGTGTTTCAAAACTGAGTCTCCATCTTCTTGCAGGAGGCAAGAGGTCTCAGCCTACTGTTCTGTCTTGTTCTGTTTTCCATTTGATCCCTGCACAGCAGGCTGCCTTGAGTCGTGACTCCCTGTCACATCATCTACCCATTTATTTGTTAATCCCCTCATTCACTAAAATATACTTATACATTTATTTATTTATTTAGCAGTCACCTAGCCATAGACTGTGTTGCTTGCTTGGGAAACATGATCATAGACAAGCAAAAAATAGATACTGTCCTTCTCTTTGTGGAATTTAGAGTCTAGTGGAGGAGAAAGAAATTAATCATATGCATTTTAAAAAGGTATAATTAAGAAACATGATAAGGGCTTGGGAAGAATAGTTCATGATGGTTTAAGAGTGAATAACAGAAGGACCTGACCTCACTGAAGAAAGTGATGTTAGAGATAAGATCAAAAGAATGAAGCGGTGGTTGGGTGGAGGGGGGACCTCTGGGGCAAGATCAGATGTGCATTTTGAGAGGATCCCTGGCTACAGTGTAGAGAACAGGCTGGGAGTGGTGGCAGCAGGAGAAACGCATGCTCCAGGGAATCAGAGCAGATGGGAAGCTATCACAGAACGCCAGGGAAAAATGTGACATTACCTTGAACTAGGATGGTGCCTACAGGGGGAGAACAATGGGCAAAGTTATGAGCTATTACAGAGATATTATCGACCAGAGGGTAAAAGAGGAGGTGCTAAGATTGATTCTGGGGTCTGGGGAACTGGATGGCCAGTGAACATAGCACCCACAGTGTGCCCAGCACTGTACCCAAGGCCATGAGAGATAACAAAGAGAGCACTGGCCTCAGACTTCTCCTGTGTCCCTCCCAGACAAAGGCCAGTTCCATAACCTCTCACGCAAACCCCACCAGAGTCATTAGGCCCAATATGAATACTATAACTGAGTCATTAGGCCCTGACTGTGCTCCAAACCCTGGCCACATCCTCCCTGTCCTAGAAAATACCAGGCCCAGTTCTAGATTCAGTGTAGATGAAACAGGCAAAGGCTCTCGAGCTGGTGTGGAGTCAACCTTCCCTCCCGTGCTGACTCACAGCCCCACTGGCAGCCCTGAAGGTCGGCATGGGAGGGTATGGCTGGCTTATGACCTTGTTCTGAGCGTGTATCCCTTCCCGGCTTCCACCAGCTTCCCATGCATTGCCCAGCCCCCATATCAGCCCCTCATCTAGTACCTGCACCTGATGACTGAATTTGGCTCTCTTGGTGTGAATCTTTGTGCACCATAAGGTCACACCTCTGTTCTCCCTCTAGTTCTTTCCACCATCCCTGCAGGGCAGGCCTCTATAATTAAAACAACTGTAAATTGTTAAATTTATAACTTAAAATTACTTTTAAAACTAAATTTACAATTAAAAGCCCTGTGACAAAGAGCATGAGTGCATCAGCTTTTGGTTTAGTTTGATTTTGGGGGGAGAACAGTAAATATTTACTGGATGAGTGAATGGATGGGGGGTGCCTTGCCAGTGAGAGTACCCACTGGGCTGAAATTCTAAGACTGGAAAGCATCATTTCTTTCTCCTCTGGATGAGAGAGAAGGGACAGTATTTATCAGCCTCTGAAGACATCTTCTGCTGACCCCAGTGCCCCTTTGAACAGAGGGCAGAGGAAAACAGATCTAAAGAAGGTGAATGTGAGGATAGAGGCTTTAAAATGAGCCCACGGACTTGCTGGAAGTAACAAGACCCAGTGCCTTATGGTCGCCACAACCCCATTTGGATCTCATAATGACCTTTTTGGGTGTTTTACGCGGGAGAAAACCCACACTCAGAAAGATTATCTAACCTCTTGGATACCACTTACTTAAACAGCTAAGTGGGGTCTCAAGCTCAGTCTTCTCTCTAAAACCTGGAAGATATTCCTTCTGGAGAAAATCTACCTATCTTTATAGTGGTGACTTCAGAGAAAAATCTAAACTTTCCATTCCTGCTTTCTGGTAATCTTGAATCACGTAGATAATTACCACTTTCTCACACATTTACTTGTTCTCCCCTAAAACAAAAGAAAACAAAACAAAAAACTGATGCACTCATGCTCTTTATCACAGGGCCACTGTTTGGGTGCTGAGGGGTACAGAAGCAAAAAAAAAAAAAAAAAAAAAGATAGCATCTCTCAAGAAGCCCATGGTTAGGGGAGAGATAGCTAGGTAAACAGACAGGTATCCTTAAGATAAGGCCAGGTGGGTGTTTCATATAGAACAGCATCAGTGAAGAGGACGATTTAACCAAGAGTCCAAGAGGTTCACAGGAGAGGTGAAGTTTAAAGAGAGTGTGGGGCAGAGGCAGCCCACCTGTGATCTTCATAGGGACCATGAGCAAGAAAGAGCTGCTGGGGACAGGAGGGCTTTCTTAAATCAGAAGAAGCCATGCTGTAAAGTAGGAAGACAGAAAGAACTTCCCCCCTCCTTCTGCTCCTCTCTGAGTATTTTCCTGTCAGACCAGGGAATTTTTCATCACAGAGGAATCAAAAATTCTTGGACTAGAGAGTGAGACAACTCGCTCATGCATGTTCTTTTGAAAGCATGTTGCCATAAAACTGGTGACCCGGTAAGAACCCACAATGAGTTGGTTGTCTTCCTTTTTTTCCTTCCTTTTCTTCCCCTGTTACCTGAAATGGGAAAATGTGACATATACCACCAACACTGATAAATTAGACAGCCCCAAACCCTGAACTGAGAAACCTTGGGGAAAGTAAATATTTTTTGCAATTATCACATACAGGTGCAGTAATCAAGGGACAGAAATTAGCAAATTAGTCTCATCTTTCTTGGCAGAGCTGTCACCCACTCCCCACCTTCCTCAGACTCCCTGAGGTTTGCAATAATTGGTTACCAATTACAAGAATCACAGGTCAGAGCTTACTCCCTCAAGTTCAGTGTGTCCCACAAGCTAGATGGTAGTGAGGAAGTATCCCTCCCCATCAACGAAGGAAAAAGTGAACAATGAGGCCCAGGAAGAAGTGAGCTTTCTGAGACCTGGAGAATAGAATCCAAGGGGGAACTTCAGAATTACCAAAAATTGATCCTTTCCGACTATGAAAATATCTGGAAATTATTTTAAAGAGACATGCTCTGACCTACTGCTTCTTGAGGAATGGGAAGAGAAATCCTCCCATATCAAATGCTTTATCAGATCTTGAGAATATCCAAGGACATCTATTTCCACTTGCCAAGACTCCAAATTTGAACAGGTGTCATCAGAAAGAGGTGAAATGTACTAGGGATAATGCAGTTTTAGAATTAGGAGTCAATGTCCAATTACTGGCTTGTGACCCTGAACTTACCTCTCTAATCCTTAGTACCTGAAGGATACTAAGCAAAAGGAAGATGCAGATAATAACTCCTAATGTTTTTATGAAGATCAAATGAAATAACCGATGAACAGTATGTGTTGAGCTGTTTAGGTCTTCCCAATAATTTTTCTTCCAGGAAGGTCCTTCTGATCATAAATTCCTCACCAAAGGTTTATGTCTTTGGTAAGACCCTTAAGGCAGGAAGAACCTCATATTCCTCAGTAACCCAAGCAACCAGCAGGATGCCTAGACCTAGCAAGTGCTCTAGAAGTCCAAAATCTAACTATTGACTTAGGAGTTTGGGAAAGAGGGAAGAGAAACTAGAGGGGATGAAATTATCAATGAAGTAGTTCAAGATAATTCCCAGAGTTAATGCTTCCAGATGGAAAGTTCCAAGTACCCAGAACAAGGGATGCAAAAAGCCACACACACATATATACAATGGAATATTACTCAGCCTTAAAAAGTAACGAAATTAAGTTATTTGTAGTGAGGTAGATAGACCTAGAGTCTGTCATACAGAGCGAAGTAAGTCAGAAAGAGAAAAACAAACACCACATGCTAACACATACATACAGAATCTAGAAAAATGGTACTGATGAACCTAGTGACAGGGCAGGAATAAAGATGCAGATGTAGAGAACAGACCTGAGGACATGAGGGGTAAGGGGAGACTGGGACGTAATGAAAGAGTAGCATTGACACATATACACTACCAAATGTAAAATAAATACTAGTGGGATGCTGCTGCAGAGCACAGGGAGATCAGCTCAGTGCTTTGTGAAAATCTAGAGGAGTGGGAGGGGGAGAGTGGGAGGGAGGCTCAAGAGTGAGGGGATGGGGGATATGTGTATACGTATATCTGATTCACTTTGTTGTACAGCAGAAGCTAACACAACATTGTAAAGCAATTATAGTTCAATAAAGATGTATTTTTAAAAAAAAGCCACATATGTAGGCACATCACTATAAAGTCCTGCTTTATCAAGAATAAAAAATAGATTATATCTGAAAAAGAATACACATACATATTTGTGTATGTGTGTATATATATATGTGTGTGTGTATATATATATATATATATATATATATATATATATATATATATACACATACTTTGCTGTACACCAGAAACTAACATAACATTGGAAATCAACTATACTTCAGTTTCAAAAAATAGATTCTAAAAGCTTTCACAGGAAGATTTTTTTTAAGTTACCTTGAAAGTAAATCGAATTAGAATATTACCAGATTTCTCAATACTAACACTGTATGTCAGAAGAACAATGCCTCAGAATTCTAAGGGCATTAATTTTCAAGTAAATATTTTCAAGTAAATATTTCTAAAGAACTCATACACATGAGTTCTTAAGAAATTTGTCTCCAATGCACCTTATTTTATGAAGCTATTTGAGAATGTGCCAGAGCAAAACAAAGAACTAAACCAAGAAAATGAAAGATGCAGCACCAGAAAACGAAGGATAACAGCCAAGAGAACAGTCAAGGAGAATCCCAGAGTGCAGATGGGGCAGAACAAAAGGTTCCAAAAAACAGACACCTGACCTAATGGCACAGCTTGGTGTGGGGTGGAGGAAATGGATATAAAGGAAGGCAATACAATAAATTAAATGTAATCAAAGTATATTACTTCTTTTTCTTGTTAATAATATTTACTTAGTCATAATAATGGACACACCAGGTAACTGAAAAAAACTAAATTGCCATATTGGGAGTGTTGAATAGGGGAGGGGAGGCTGGTGCAATAGACAGAAATCCTTTTTTATTACAGCAGGAAGTAAACAGAAAATGTCTAAAGATGATAAGTCATGAAATAGTAGCATGATATTACTTAGAGATACAGAAGCAACTAGATGCAACCAGAAGAAAGTGCCAAAAGAATTCAAAAGGGCAGCCTCTAAGAAGTAGGACTCAGAGTTAGGAGGGATGAAGCAGAGACTGCTCTTTCAGTGCAAGCATTTTCCTACCACTTGATTTCTCAACCATGCACTGTATTGCTTTGACAAAAATTTTTAAATCTGAGTGAAGTATGATATGAAAAAATAAATGTGATGGACAAGAGAAAGAACATAAAACAGCTAATGTATTGAGGATTTGGTTTAATTGTTTTCTCTCTATTACACTTAGTTGTAGTGATAGAATTAACAAATATGCATATATTATACAATTATATATTATATTTTATTACTATACGGTATATAATTATTTTAAATATATATTTTATATATATTTATATATATTGATATACACAATTTCAGTATATAATATAATACAAAAATGTTTAATTTATTATAAAAAGGATTCTGGGAAGATGAAGCAGTGAGATCATAATTTCTTATATCTCCAAATAAATATAAATAAATAAGAGAGCAACTAGATAATAAAACCAAAAAAGGACAAAAATGATCAAAATGTGACAAGGTATACTCATAAACCCCAAAATACCAGAGCTTGGGGACAGACCACCAACAGCCACAAGACCTGAGCACCATCAGCATCCATGTAGGAGGAAGTAAAGAGAAGCCACAGGGCAGCATCTGAGAACAGGAGAACCCTGAAGCAGCCCAGAGGTATTTACTAGGAAACACGGAGGGCCAGTTCAGAAACACCAGCCCAAAATGGGAAGGGTTTAGCCATTTCTAATACTGGGTGAGTATAAAGGGTCTGTAGTAAAAACAGGGCTTACTGCTAGGAATGGGCCCCACACGTAGGAGAAACTGCACACCAGAAAGATAGGTCCAAAAAAGCAAAATAAAACTGTGACTGTTCAGGCTTCCCTGGTGGCTCAGTGGTTAAGAATCTGCCTGCCAATGCATGGGACACAGGTTCGAGCCCTAGTCTGGGAAGACCCCACATGCCATGGAGCAACTAAGCCCATGCACCACAACTACTGGGCCTGCGCTCTAGAGCCCATGAGTCACAACTACTGAGCCCATATGCCACAACTACTGAAGCCCACATGCGTAGAGCCCATGCTCTGCAACAAGAGAAGCCACTGCAATGAGAAGCCCATGCACCACAATGAAGAGTAGCCCCCACTTGCCACAACTAGATAAAGCCCATGAGCAGTGATGAAGACCCAACACAGTGAATTAATTAATTAATTAATTTTAAAAAACTGTGTTCAAATCAAGCTCACATTTTTTAAACTACAAGACATAAAAGAACCTTATAAATAAGAATTAGAAAAACTCAGAAGTGAGAGGATAGAATTCAGGAAAGAACTGAAAAGAAAAGATAAAAATAATTTCGGAAATAAAGACTGCACTAGAAGAAACACAAGATCAAATAAACACAACATGTTTCTTAAGAGAAATAGAAGGTGAAAAACAGGGGAAAATTAAAATAAAAAGAAATGACGAAGGACATGCACTCACCCCCTCTTATGAGAGCACCAGAATCACAACTAACTATTGAACAATCATCAACAAGAAGACATCAGAACTCACCAAAAAAGATACCCCACATCCAAAGACAAAGGAGAAGCCACAATGAGACAATAGGAGGGACACAATCACAATAAAATCAAATCCCATAACCACTGGGTAGGCAACTCACAAACTGGAGAACAATAATACCACAGAAGTCCACCCACTGGAGTGAAGGTTTTGAGCCCCACATCAGGCTTCCCAACCTCGGGGTCTGGCAATGGGAAGAGGAATCCCCAGAGAATCAGACTTTGAAGCCCAGTGGGATTTGATTGCAGGACTTTAACAAGACTGGGGGGAAAAAGATTCCACTCTTAGAGGCACACACAAAGTAGTGTGCACACCAGGACCCAGGGAGAAGGAGCAGTGACCCCACAGGAGGCTGAACCAGACCTACCTGCTAGTGTTGGAGGGTTTCTTGCAGAGGTGGGGGCAGCTGTGGCTCACCACTGGCACAAAGACACTGGCAGCAGAAGTTCTGGGAAGTACTCATTGACATGAGCCCTCCTGGAGTCCACAATTAGCACCACCAAAGAGGCCACAGGCTCCAGTGCTGGGTTGCCTCAGGCCAAACAACCAACAGGGTGGGAACACAACCCCACCCATTGGCAGACAAGCAGATTAAAGTTTTACTGAGTTCCACCTACCAAAGCAACACCCAGCCCTACCCACCACCAGTCAGGAAGTGCACGCAAGCCTCTTAGATAGCCTCATCCACAAGAGGGCAGACAGCAGTAGTAAGAATTATAATCCTGCAGCCTGTGGAAGAAAACCACAGCCACAGAAAAACAGAGAATATGAAAAGGCATACGACTTTGTACCAGATGAAGGAACGAGATAAAACTCCAGCAAAACAACTGAAAGAAGTGGAGATAGCAATCTTCCAGAAAAAGAATTCAGAATAATGATAGTGAAGATGATCCAAGACTTTGAAAAAAGACTGAGTGCAAAGATCGAAAAGTTGCAAGAAAAGTTTAACAAAGACCTAGGAGAATTAAAGAACAAACAAACAGAGATAAGCAAAACAATAACTGAAAAAAAAAAAATACACTAGAAGGAACCAATAGCAGAATAACTGAGGCCAAAGAACGGAGAAGTGACCTGGAAAACAGAATGGTGAAAATCACTGATGCCGAAAAGAATAAAGAAAAAAGAATGAAAAGAAATGAAGACATAAGAATTCCTAGGTGGCTCAGTGGTTAAAAAATGAAGACAGCCTAAGAGACCTCTGGGACAACATTAAATGCACCAACATTCATGTTATAGGGGTCCCAGAAGGAGAAGAGAGAGAGAAATGACCTGAGAAAATATTGGAAGAGATTATAGTCGAAAACTTCCCTAACATGGGAAATAGCCACCCAAGTCCAGGAAGTGCAGAGAGTCCCAAAAAGGATAAACCCAAGGAGAAACATGCCAAGACACATAGTAGTCAAATTGACAAAAATTAAAGACAAAGAAAAACTATTAAAAAATGGGCAGAAGAACTAAATAGACATCTCTTCAAAGATATACAGATGGTCAAGAGGCACATGAAAAGCTGCTCAACATCACTAATTATTAGAGAAATGCAAATCAAAACTACAATGAGGTTTCACCTCATACCAGTTAGAACGGGCATCATCAGAAAATCTACAAACAATAAATGCTGGAGAGGGTGTGGAGAAAAGGGAACCCTCTTGCACTGTTGGTGGGAATGTAAATTGATACAGCCACTATGGAGAACAGAATAGAGCTTCCTCAAAAAACCAAAAATAGAATCACCAATGATCCAGCAGTCCCACTACTGGGCATAAACTCAAAGAAAACCATAATTCAAAAAGACACATGGGGACTTCCCTGGTGACACTGTGGTTAAGAATCCACCTGCCAATGCAGGGGACTCTTGTTCAATCCCTGATCTGGGAAGATCCCACATTCCATGGAGTAAATAATCCCATGTGCCACAACTACTGAGCCTGCACTCTAGAATATACGAACCACAACTATTGAGCCTGTGCACCACAACTACTGCAGACCACACACCTGCACACCACAACAAAGAATAGCCCGTACTTATCACAACTAGAGAAAGCCCATGCACAGCAATGAAGACCCAATGCAGCCAAAAATAAATACATAAATAAAAAATAAATAAATATTTTTTTTATAAAAGACCCATGGGATTTCCCTGGTGATGCAGTGGTTAGGAATCCACCTGACAATGCAGAGGATACGGGTTTGATCCCTGGTCCAGGAAGATCCCACATGCTGTGGAGAAACTAAGCCCGTATGCCACAACTACTGAGCTTCCACTCTAGAGCCCACATGCTGCAACTACTGAAGCCTGTGTGCTCTAGAGCCCACATGCCACAACTACTGTGCCCACATGCTGCAACTACTAAAGCGCGCACGCCTAGAGCCCGTGCTCAACAACAAGTGTAGCCACCATAATGAGAAGCCTGCACACCACAACAAAGAGTAAGCCCCAGTCGCCACAACTAGAGAAAGCCTGCACACAGCAACAAAGACCCAACACAGCCAAAAAAAAAAAAAAGACACGTGCACTCCAACGTTCATTGCAGCACTATTTACAATAGACAGGCCATGGAAACAACCTAAATGTCCATCAATTGACAGACAATGGATAAAGAAGATGTGGTACATATATACAATGGAATATTACTCAGCCATAAAAAGGAACAAAGTGGGTCTTTTGTAGAAATGTGGATGGACCTAGAAACTATCATATGGAATGAAGTAAGTCAGAAAGAGAAAAACAAATATTGTATATTAATGCATATATGTGGAATCTATAAAAATGGTACAGATGAACAAGTTTGCAAGGCCGAAATAGAGACACAGATGTAGAGAACAAATGTATGGACACAAGGGTGGAAAGCAAGGGGTGGGATGAATTGGGAGGTTGTAATTGACATATATACACTAATATGTATAAAATAGATAATTAATGAGAATCTGCTGTATAGCACAGGGAACTCTACTTCACTTCTCTCTACAGTAGAAACTAACACAACATTGTAAAGCAACTATACCCCCAAAAAAAAAATTTAAAAGAAATATCTCATTTTTTAAAATGGGTAAGACTAAACAATACTCTTTCAGGACACATATTTGCATATTAAAACTAAAAAAGCAAAGACATGATTACTATAAAGTCAGAAGAGTGGTTATTTATAGGAAGAGAGGGCACTGGATCAGGACAAGGCATGTGGGGGGGTTCCCGGAGTAGATGGCAAAGCTCTATTTCTTGACCTGGATGGTGTTTGCCTTATAATAATTTGGTAAGCCATAGATTTGTTGTGTGAGTTTTGGTATCTGTGCTTTACTTTTCAATTTAAAATGTGTGACGTGCTTAAGTAAAGATAGTAAATTGTGGATTTTCACATAAGGGTGATGGGAGTATAAACTGATAAAGGTTTTGTAAAGCAATTTAGCCATATCTATCCATATTTCAAATTAATACTGGTCCCATGTGCTTCACAGAGTCAGAAGAACACAAAATAATAAATGTGACTACAGATGAATGTGTGAAGGAGCATAGAAGCGCAGTGTAAAGACAAACTCAGGCTGACTAAGCACCTCATAAATATCAGGGACAGTACTATATGAAGTCCTTTATACATAACATTTCGCTGAACCCTTTACATCCTCTGTCAAATAATTATCATCATTTCAGATGTAGCAACAAAGGCTCAGAGAGGTTCAGTAACCTACCGGGAGTCACCTAGCCAACAGGTGAAAGAGCTTTCACTTCAGAAATTAATACTCCAGAGGCGAGAGAATAAGGAAGCACTAGCATCTACCCTGACAATTTGTTAGGCATCAAAGAAGAATGAAACTCAGTGCTTTCACTGAACAAAATGGAATGTTCTTGCTGATATATAAAAACAAGAAGCCCAGAGGCCTTGGATGAGGAATAATATTTTGCAGAAAGAGTAACAGTATAAAAATGCATTAGTATCTTTTCAGCAATATCATACTACAATACCTGTTATAATAATTAAATGATTCTGCAGTTTTCAAATGCATAAACATATGATAGGTCTTATTTCAAGTTGGACTTGAAGTAATTCCACTCAATAGACATCCAGGTGAACACCCAGCTGAAGGCTCAGTGCTCACACTGCATGGATGAACCTACCAGCCTCACAGCTGCTTGAGTGCCCTTCCTGGCCCCTCCTGAGAGAGACCTGCCTCCCAGAGCCTCTGAGGGACAGGCAGAAGTTTGGCCCTTGGGTTTCCAGAGAAGCCACCAGGCAGAATTTTGTAAGAGGAGGAGCAGGAAGGAGAGAGAATTCACAGACATGAAAGTCAGGCAGGTTCTCAAGGGAAATACCACTCATTCCAGAGGCCATTCTGAGAGTAGAAGGAGCACTGGACTCAGAGTCAGGACACCTGGGGTCCTGACTGCCATTGACTGGATTTGTGACCTCAGATCAAATTATTTAACATTTCTGAAACTCAGTCTTCCCAGAGGTATAAAAGGGTTAATAACAACCGCCCTGCCTACCTCCCAAGGCTGATGAGACAGTAACAACAGTTGGCATTTACTGAGTGCTTGCCATATGCCAGGCAATGGGCCACATGCTTTATATGCTGCAGTACTTCCTAATTCTCCATCAACACTCTGGAGTGGCCACTATTATTGCCCCTCTTTTGCAGGTGAAGAAACTGAGATTTGGAGAGTGTAAATAATTTGCCAAAGTCAGGGCTGACATTTTAAAGCAAGTAGATTGACTCCAGGTTCTGTGCTTTTAACTGTGATGCTGTACTGCCCCCTGGAGTACAGCATCTCTAAAAGAACCCTGTGTCCTTAAAACTGTACAACAGAAAGACACACAGTAGGTACAAAATGCCACCTATAATGCAATGCCTCCCCAAGCAAAGCTGAAGGGATGCTTCAAGGACACCTCCAAGCAACGATTGAGGAATGTAGACAGATTCAGGAATATGTCTTTCAAACCCTCAAGACAAGACAGACTCACAAATAGCAGGAGGGTGCATTGTATCCTCTCCCACCACACTCCCCTCCCTGTGAGACAGCCACAGGTGCTCCCTGCACAGGAGAGAGGTCCCGGGAGTTTCCAGGGTTGCACAGGACAGTCAACTTTTTGCAGAGGAGACAAGAGGAGACTTCTGAGAGCACAGACTCAAGGCCTTCCAGTGAAAAAAGACAGCGAGCCCCACTGAGCATCCCATGGAGAGTGAAGAGCGTGGGTTACTGTAGTAGAAACAACATTCAAGTACAAGTCAGGACACTTGGATTGGAGTGTCAAGACCTGGATCCCAAGTCTAGCTCCGACATTAACAAGTTGTGTGCCCTTGCATAAATCACTCCACTGTCAAGACCAAATAACCTCTAAGGTCCCTACCAAACATGATTCCTAAGGCCTTATCTCCTCTGCTCTTCCTGGGCCATGGGACTCTTGGATGAAAGAAGGGACTCATTACTTATGAAGTGCTTATTATGTGCAATGTACTGTCAGAGCCTTTTTAAAATAATAATAGCATTAATATAACACATATCAAGAGTTTATTCTGTGCTGGACCCAGTGCTAAAGTGCCTCATGTTATGATAAGAAAAGTTATCCAAAACTTGGAAACAAGACAGAATGATTTCTCCAACCCCTTATTAGAGCATTGTCTAAGAAGAAAGAGAAGCTGTAAAATTCTCTATCCCCAACTGAGAGGGGGAAGGAGGTGGATGGGGCAGAGCCATCAAAGAGGACAGAAAGGTCCATGGGAGATCCAGGAGCTTCAGGTAGGATCCAGGGTTCCAGATAAAGAGAAGTCAGAGAATGCACAGGGAATCTTCCCAATGGGATGGAGAATCCCATACAGCAAGATGGAGGCCAAGGCCTTGGAGAGAAATGGAGTGCAGTGGTGGGGAGAGACTAGACTAACTCCTACTCACTCTTCCAAACTTAACTTAAACCCAACTTCCTCAGGGAGACTTTCAGTACCCTTTGGACTAGGTTAAGCTTCCCTGCTCCATGATCTTAAATCACTCTGCCCTTCCCCTTCAATCACACTTGTTGAACTTTCAATTACCTGCCTAATGTGTGACTTTCCCTCCATGAGGGGAAGGCCTGTATCTGCCCATGACTGCTGGGAATCCAGCATGAACTACATAGTACCTGACATACACAGGGGCTCACCTGATACTCAGTGGGTGGATGGATTGATGGATGGATGGACGGATGAATGTGAGGTGGGAGACAGACGGGCCGATGGGCTGGACAGCTTGTGTTTGTCAAGAGGAGAAAAATTGAAGCTTTATTCTCACCCAGACACTCCAAGGACAAAGCTAGTGGCAGAAGCTGAGCTCTGCTGAAGTAAAGAGATAAGGTGACCACTCCTGAGGTCAGGAAAACTTTCCTGTCTGCACATGCACAGGAAGGCTCCTTGGGGGTCAAAAAAGGGAGGGGACATCACCCCACAAGTGTGGAATGCACTCACAGGCATCTGCGGTGGAATCCATCTTAGCAAAAAGTTGTGCACACATCTTGGGGAGGGCCCTAGGATGAGTCATGTGTGAAAAAAGAAACAAGATAATTGGCCAAAAGTAAGCAAAGACCCAGAAGGACTGTCATAGATAAGTGATTTCAATCCCATCTTTACTATGCTCCTCCTTTAGGACACCTGCACTCCTCTCTGGGTGTGCATCTGTGCCTAGTTTCTGACTCACTGCACTCCTCCTCATTAGAAAGGATGCCCATATCCTTTCTCTCTGGGTGTGTATTTCTGCCTTGATTCTGTCTTAAGTAAATAAACCGTTTCTCTGTGTGCCCTCCCATACATTGTGCTGTGTCTTTAATAATAAATTTTGTACCTGTTTTTACAGTTTTTGCCTCCTTGGAACATTCTTGTTTTCAAATGTGGGAAAGAGTTAGGGCAACTTTTCTTCTAGCCTCTAGCCCCTGGTGGTCTAGTGGCTAGGATTCCTGGTTTTTCATCCTGGCTACCCAGCTTCAATTCCTGGGCAGGGAACTAAGATCTCTCTTCAGGACCACTCACTGCTGTCTCTCCAAGATCAAATGGATGATCTGAAAATTCAGGTGAGGGCAACAGTTGGAAGATGTTACATTTGAGGAAGCAAGAGTTTGAGGTAGAACAGAGGCATATAAAACTAACAATATTTCAAGACCTTCAAGATGGCGGAGGAGTAAGACGTGGAGATCACCCTCCTCCCAACAAATACATCAAGAATACATCTACATGTGGAATAGCTCCTACAAAACACCTACTGAATGCTGACAGGGGACCTCAGGCTTTCAAAAAGGTGAGACAATCACCACATAAGTGGGTAGGGCAAAAGAAAAAGAGAGACAAAGGAATCAGGATGGAACCTGCCCCTATGGGAGGGAGCTATGATGGAGGAAAAGTTTCCACACACTAGGAAGCCCCCTCACTGGGGAAAGGGGAGGAAATGGAGGGAGGCTGAGCTTCAGAGCCTCGGAGGAAAGGGCAGCAACAGGGGTGCGGAGGGCAGAGGTGAGAGATTAGCACACGAAGGATTGCTGCCGACCAGCAATCACCAGCCTGAGACACTTTTCTGCTCACCCACCAGAGCAGGTAGGCACTGGGCACTGAAGCTTGGGCTTTGGAGGTCAGACCACAGGGAGGGGACTGGGGTTAGCTGTGTGAGGACAGCCTGGCGGGGCTAGTGCGGTAGCAGGGAGTTCCTGCTGGAGAGGCAGGAAAACTTTGTTGCTTCCTGCTCCAAGTGCTCACGTGAGTGTGAGCCATGGCTGTTATCTTGGATCCCAGAGGCTGTCACCATGGCCACCAAGGGTCCTATGTGCAAAGAACATCACTGCCCACACCCTCCCAGTAGCCTCTGCAGCCTGCCACTGCTGAGGGTCCTGTGATCCAGGGCCAAATTCCCCAGGAGAACGCACAGCACACCTCAGGCTCTTGCAACTTCATGATAGCCTTTGCTGCCGCAGGCTCTTCCCACGTATTTCAATTGTGACTGCCATATACCTCCCTCCCCCGAGCCTGAGTGAGCAACTGAGCCTTAATCAGCCACTGCTTTTGCCCCCCTCTTGTTGGGGCAGGGAACTGATGCTTGAGGGTGGCCCACATGCAAAGGAGGGGCCAAAACCAAAACTAAGCGCTGGGGGCTGTGTGACCAAAGAAGAGAAATGAAAACTTCTCCATGCAGCCACAGGAGCAGTGGGTTAAATCCCTGCAATTAGCCTGGTAAACCTTGCATCTGAGGATTACCTGAACAGACAATAAGTGTTCCTACAATTAAGGCTATGGACTTTGGGGGCAAGTACATGCACAAGTAAGGCCAGATTAGAGTCTGAGCTGGCATCACAGTGCCCACAGCAGGTCCAGAGACCTACCTAAAAGTACTGAAGGACTTCCTGGTATGCTTTTAGCATCTGATTTGTTTCTGGTTTTATGTCTTTGTTACTTTAGTTTTCAGTGTTTGTTTTCATTTTGGGGTTTGCTTATTGGATTGGTTGTTCTCTTCTTTGTTCTCTCTCTTTTTTTCTTCTGTTCTTATTTTTCCTTTCTTTTTCTGAGTGTGTGTGTGTACATTTCTTTGTGTGATTTTGTCTGTTTAGTTCTGCTTTTACCATTTGCCTTGGGATTTTGTCTGTTCTCTTTTTTTCCCCTTCTTCTTCCTCTTCTTCCATGCCACACAGCTTGCAGGGTCCTACTGCCCCAGCTAGGGTCGGCTCTGAGCCTCTGAGGTGGGAGAGCCGAGTCTAGGACATTGGACCACCACAGAACTCTGAGCCCCATGGAATATTAATCTCACTGAGAGCCCTCCCAGACGTCTCCATCTCAACACTAAATCCAGCTCCAGTCAATAGGCAGCAAACTCCAGAGCTGGACACCTCATGCCAAACAACTAGCAAGAAAGGAACAAAACCCCACCCATTAGCTGTCAGGCTCCCTAAAGTCATACTAAGTTCCCAGACACCCCAAAACACACCACAGGATGTGGCCCTGCCCATCAGAAGGACAAGATCCAGCTCTACCCACCAGAACACAGGCACCCACCACCCAGGAAACCTACACAACCCACTGGACCAACCTCACCCACTGGGAACAGACACCAGAAGTAAGGGGAACTACAACCCTGCATCTTCCAGAAAGGAGACCCCAAACACAGTAAGTTAAACAAAATGAGACGACAAAGAAATATGCAGCAGATGAAGGAACAAGGTAAAAACCCACAAGACAAAACAAATGTAGAAGAGGTAGGCACTCTACCTGAAAAAGAATTCAGAGTAGTGATAGTAAAGATGATCCAACCTCTCAGAAATAGAATGGAGGCACACATGGAGAAAATATAAGAAATGTTTAATAAGGACCTAGGAGAACTAAAGTGCAAATAAGCAGTGATGAACAACACAATAACTGAAGTTAAAAATACTCTAGAAGGGGGGCTTTCCTGGTTGCACAGTGGTTAAGAATCTGCCTGCCAATGCAGGGGACACGGGTTCAATCCCTGCTCCGGGAATATGTCACATGCCACGAAGCAACTAAGCCCACATGCCACAACTACTGAGCCAGCACTCTAGAGCCCATGAGCCACAATTATTAAGCCCATGTGCCACAACTACAGAAGCCTATGTGCCTAGAGCCCATGCTCCGCAACAAGAGAAGCCACCACAATGAAAACTGCAGCAAAGAGTATCTCCCACTTGCCACAACTAGAGAAAGCCTGTGTGCAGCAATGAAGAGCCAACACAGACAATAAATAAATAAATGAATGAATGAATAAATAAATAAACTTATTTAAAAAAAAACTACTCTAGAAGGAATCAATAGGAGAATAACTGAGGCAGAAGAACAGATAAGTGAGCTGGAAGATAGAATGGTGGAAAAAAACTGCCATGGAGCAGAATAAAGAAAAAAGAATGAAAAGAAATGAGGACAGTCTCAGAGACCTCAGGGACAACATTAAACACACCAACATTTGAATTGTAGGGGTCCCAGAAGAAGAAGAGAAAGAGAAAGGGTCTGAGAAAATGTTTGAAGAGATTATAATCAAAAACTTCCCAGACATGGGAAAAGAAATAGTCAATCAAGTCCAGGTAGCACAGAGAGTCCCATATAGGACAGAGAAAGGAGAAACTCACCAAGACACATATTAATCAAACTATCAAAAATTAAATACAAAGAAAAAATATTAAAAGCAGTGAGGGAAAAGTAACAAATAACATACAAGGGAATCCCCATAAGGTTAACAGCTGATCTTTCAGCAGAAACTCTGCAGGACAGAAAGAAGTGGCAGGATATATTTAAAGACATGAAAGAGGAAAAATCTACAACCAAGATTACTCTATCCAGCAAGGATCTCATTCAGATTCGATGGAGAAATCCAAAGCTTCACAGACAAGCAACAGTTAAAAGAATTCAGCACCACCAAACCAGTTTTACAACAAATGCTAAATGAATTTCCCTAGGCAAGAAACACAAAAAAAGGAAAAGACCTACAAAAACAAACCCCAAACAATTAAGAAAATGGTAATAGGAACATACATACTGATAATTACCTTAAATGTGAATGGATTAAATGTCCCAATCAAAAGACACATACTGGCTGAACGGATACAAAAACAAGACCCCATATATATGTTGTCTACAAGAGACCCACTTCAGAACTAGGGACACATACAGATTGAAAGTGAGGGGATGGAAAAAGATATTCCATGCAAATGGAAATCAAAAGAAAGCTGGAGTAGCAATACTCATATCACACAAAATACACTTTAAAATAAAGACTATTACAAGAGACAAGGAAGGACACTACATAATGATCAAGGGATCAATCCAAGAAGAAGATATAACAATTGTCAATATTTATGCACCCAACATAGGAGCACCTCAATACATAATGCAAATGCAAACAACCATAAAAAGGAAAATCAACAATAACACAATAATAGTAGGGGATTTTAACACCCCACTTACAACAACGGACAGATCATCCAAACAGAAATTAAATAAGGAAACCACAAGCTCTAACTGACACATTAGACCAGATGGACTTAATTGATATTTATAGGACATACCATCCAAAAACAACAAAATACACTTTCTTCTCAAATGCACATAGAGGATAGATCACATCTTGGGTCACAAATCAACACTTAGTAAATTTAAGAAAATTGAAATCGTATCAGTCATCTTTTCTGATCACCATGCTATGAGACTAGATATCAATTACAGGAAAAAAAACTGCAAAAAATACAAACACATGGAGGCTAAACAACAAGCTACTAAATAACTAAGAGATTACTGAGAAAATCAAAGAGAAAATAATACCTAGAAACAAATGACAATGAAAACACAACAACCAGGCTTCCCTGGTGGCACAGTGGTTAAGAATCTGCCTGCCAATGCAGGGGACACGGGTTTGAGCGCTGATCCAGGAAGATCCCACATGCCACAGAGCAACTAAGCCCATGCACCACAACTACTGAGTCTGTGCTCTAGAGCCTGCAAGCCACAATTACTGAACCCATGCACCACAACTACTGAAGACCACATGCCTAGAGCCCATGCTCCACAACAAGAGAAGACACCTCAATAGGAAGCCTTTGCACTGCAATGAAGAGTAACCCCTACTCTTTTCAACTACAGAAAGCCCACATACAGCAATGAAGACCCAAAGTAGCCAATAAATAAAATAAATTAATTAATTAAAAAAAGAAAGAAAGAAAACACAACCACCTAAAACCTATGGGATGCAACAAAAGAAGTTCTAACATGGAAGTTTATAGCAATACAATTGTAACTCAAGAAACAAGAAAAGTCTCGAAAAAACAACCTAACCTTATACCTAAAGTAATGAGAGAAAGAAGAAAACAACAACAACAACAACAACAACAACAAAAAACACCAAAGTTAGTAGAAGGAAATAAATCCTAGAGATCAGATCAGATATAAATGAAAAAGAAATGAAGGAAGCAACAGCAAAGGTCAATAAAACTAAAAGCTAGTTCTTTGCAAAGATAAACAAAATTGATAAACCATTAGCCAGACACATCAGGAAACAAAGGGAGAAGACTCAAATCAAAAGAATTAGAAATGAAAAAGGAGAAGTAATAACTGACACCGCAGAAATACAAAGGATCATGTGAGACTACTACAAACAACTGTATGTCAATAAAATGGATAGCCTTGAAGAAATGGACAAATTCTTAAAAGATACAACCTTCCTAGACTGAACCAGGAAGAAATAGAAAATATGAACAGACCAATCACATGCACTGAAACTGAAACTGTGATTAAAAGTCTTCCAACAAACAGAAGCCCCGGGCCAGATGGCTTCACAGCCAAATTCTATCGAACATTTAACAAAGAGTTAACACCTATCCTTCTCAAACTCTTCCAAAAAATTGCAGAGGGAGAAACACTCCCAAATTCCTTCTATGAGGCCACCATCACCCTGATACCAAAACCAGACAAAGATATCACAAAAAAAGAAAATTACAGACCAATATCACTGATGAACATAGATGCAGAAAACCTCAAAAAAAATGCTAGCAAACAGAATCCAACAGCACATTAAAAGGATCATACACGATGATTAAGTGAGATTTATCCCAAGAATGCAAGGATTCTTCAATACATGCAAATCAATCAATATGATACACCATATTAACAAACTGAAGGAAAAAAACCACATGATCAGGCTTTCCTGGTGGCACAGTGGTTAAGTATCTGCTGCCAATGCAGGGGACACAGGTTCGATCCTGGGGCCAGGAAGATCCCACATGCCACGGAGCAGCTAAGCCCATGTGCCACAATTACTCAGCCTGCACTCTAGAGCCCATGAGCCACAACCACTGAGCCCACGCACTGCAACTACTGAAGCCTGAGCACCTAGAGCCCGTGCTCCACAACAAGAGAAGCCACCACAATGAGAAACCCATGCACCACAAGGAAGAGTAGACCCACTTACCACAACTACAGAGAGCCCATGTGCAGCAATAAAGACCCAATGTAGCCAAAAATAAAATAATAAAATAAATCTTTAAAAAAACAAAAAACAAAAAAAAAACCCAAAGCGATGTATTTAAAAAAAAAAACAAACCATATGATCATCTCAATAGATGCAGAAAAATCTTGTGACAAAATTCAACACCCATTTATGATAAAAACTCTCCAGAAAGTGGGCACAGAGGGAATCTACCTCAACATAATAAAGGCCATATATGACAAACCCACAGCCAACATCAACCTCAATGGTGAAAAACTGAAAACATTTCCTCTAAGATCAGGAACAAGACAAGGGTGCCCACTATCACTATTATTATTCAATATAGTTTTGGAAGTATTACCCACAGCAATCAGATAAGGAAAAGAAGTAAAAAGAATCCAAATTGGAAAACAAGAAGTAAAACTGTCACTATTTGCCAATGACATACTATACATAGAAAATCGTAAAGATGCCACCAGAAAACTACTAGACCTAATCCATGAATTTGGCAGTTGCAGAATACAAAATTAATGCACAGAAATCTCTTGCATCCCTATACACCAACAATGAAAAATCAGAAAGAGAAATCAAGGAAACACTCCCATTTACCATTCCAACAAAAGAATAAAATACCTAGGAATAAACCTACCTAAGGAGGCAAAAGATCTGTATGCAGAAAATTATAAGACACTGATGAAAGAAATCAAAGACGACACAAATAGATGGAGAGATATACCACGTTCTTGAACTGGAAGACTCAACATTGTGAAAATGATATACTACCCAAAGCAATCTACAGATTCAATGCAATCCCTATCAAATTACCAATGGTATTTTTCACACAACTACAACAAAAAACTTATACAATTTATATGGAAACACAAAAGACCTTAAATAGCCAAAGCAATCTTGAGAAGGAAAGACAGAGTTAGTGGCATTAGGCTTCTGGACTTCAAACTATACTACAAAGCAACAGTGGTCAAGACAGTATAGTACTGGCACAAAAACAGAAATATAGATCAATGGAACAAGATAGAGAGCCCAGAGGTAAACCCACACACATATGTGCACCTTATCTTTGACAAAGGAGGCAAGAATATACAATGGAAAAAAGACAGCCTCCTCAATAAGTGGTGCTGGGAAAAGTGGACAGCTACATGTCAAAGAATGAAATTAGAACACTTCCTAAAACCATACACAAAAATCAACTCAAAATGGATTAAAGACCTAAATGTAAGGCCAGACACTATAAAACTATTAGAGGAAAACATAGGCAGAACATTCTACGACATACATCAAAGCAAGACCCTTTCTGACCAACCTCCTATAATAACGGAAATAAAATAAAAAATAAACAAATGGAACCTAATAAAACAAAAGCTTTTGCACAGCAAAAGAAACCATAAATAAGACAAGAAGACAGCCCTCAGAATGGGAGAAAATATTTGCCAACGAAGCAACTGACAAAGGATTAATCTCCAAAATATACAAGCAGCTCATGCAGCTTCATACCAAAAAAGCAAATAATCCAATCCACAAATGGGCAGAAGACCTAAATAGACATTTCTCCAAAGAAGACATGCAGGTGGCTAACAAACACATGAAAAGATGCTCAACATCACTAATCATCAGAGGAATGCAAGTCAAAGCCACAATGAGGTATCACCTCACACCAGTCAGAATGGCCATCAGCAAAAAATCTAGAAATAATAAATGCTGGAGAGGGTGTGGAGAAAAGGGATCCCTCCTGCACTGCTGGTGGGAATGTAAGTTGGTACAGCCACAATGGAAAACAGTTTGGAGGTTCCTTAAAAAACTAAAAATGGAACTACCATATGACCCAGCAATCCCACCCCTGGGCATATACCCAGAGAAAACCTTAATCCAAAAAGAAACATGTACCATAATGTTCATTGCAGCACTATTTACAATAGCCAGGACATGGAAGCAACCTAAATACCTATCAACAGATGAATGGGTAAAGAAGATGTGGCACATATATACAATGGAATATTACTCAACCATAAAGAGGAATGAAATGGAGTTATTTGTTATGAGGTGGATAGACCTAGAGTCTGTCATACAGCCTGAAGTAAGCCAGAAAGAGAAAAACAAATACTGTATGCTAACTCATATATATGGAATATAAAAAAGTGGTACTGATGAACCCAATGACAGGGCAAGAATAAAGATGCAGATGTAGAGAATGGACTTGAGGACATGGGGTTGGAAGAGGGCTAAGGGGAATCTGGGACGAAGTGAGAGAGTAGCATTGACATATATACACTACCAAATGTAAAACAGATAGCTAGTAGGAAGTTGTTGCATAACATAGGGAGATAAACTCGATGATGGGTGATGACTTAGAGGGCCAGGATAGGGAGGGTGGGAGGGAGTCGCAGGAGGGAGGTGATATGGGGATATATGTATAAATACAGCTGATTCACTTTGGTGTACCTCAAAAGCTGGTACAAGAGTGTAAAGCAATTATATTCCAATAAAGAGCTTAAAAAAAAAAAAAAGAGCATTCGGCTTTTGCTGGTGTGCAGCTTAAGTACATTTAATTCTCTCCTGCCAGAGGAATTAATCAAATGGACAATTGATCCGTACAACCTCTGCACTTTCATTAAAAGCACAACTGCACTGCAGAATGTCCAACTGATTTATGCCTGTTTGTTTGGAATTTCCCACTGCCCGGATGGAACCTGAATGTATAGGTAGGTACAATGGCTCAGCCATGGTCACAGGATTTCGGCACAACGCTAAGCTGAGGGACTAAATGGAGATGATTTTTCAGGCTGAACACAAGCCATTCTCCAAAGTCGTTTCTTAACCTCTGGATGACCTCCTCCCCCTCGACCCGCCCTCCCTCACCTTCGCACACAAACGCCCCTTTCAGCCCCGAACTGGAAGTACTGTCTCAATCAACTGTTTATCAATTTTGAGTACCTCTTAATTTCTCAGGCACTACTGCAAGTGGGTGAGATATAATTGATGCAAGAGTCTTCGAGGGTGATTTGCTGGCTAGGACACAGCTAGCAAAGTCATAAACTCTCTTTTTAAGTTTTTTATTGAAATACAGTTGATCTACAATGTTATATTAGTTTTGGGTATACAGGGTAGTGATGCAGTGTTTTTATAGATTATACTGCATTTAAAGTCATTATAAAATATTGGTTGTATTCCCTGTGCTGTACTTTACAAGCTTGTATCTTACTTATTTTATACATAATAGTTTGTACCTCTTAACCCCCTTCCCCTATCATATCCCTCTCTCAAATTCTCTCCCCACTGGTAACCACTAGTTTGTTCTCTGTATCTGCAAGTTTGTTTTGTTATATTCATTCATTTTATTTTTTGGATTCCACATACAAGTGAAAACATACAGTATGTGTCTTTCTCTGTTTGACTTAACTTCACTAAGCATAATCCCCTCCAGGACCATCTATGTTGTTGCAAATGGCAGAAGGTTATACTTTTAAAAGCTTTTGCACAGTGAAGGAAACTGTCAGCAAAACAAAAAGATAGCCTACTGAATGGGAGAAGATATTTGCAAATGATATGTCTGAGAAGGGAAGAGGTTAATATTCAAAAGAAATAAAAGAGCTCATACAACTCAATCCAAAAAAAAATCTGATTTTAAAATGTGCAGAAGACCTAAATAGACATTTTTCCAAAGAAGACATACACGTGGCCAACAGGCACATGAAAAGATGCTTTGTATCACTCATCATCAGGAAAATGCAACTCAAAACCACAATGAGATTTCACTTCACACCAGTTAGAATGACTATCATCAAAATGAAAACAGATAATAAATGTAGGTGAGGATGTGGAGAAAAGCAGACACTAGTGCACTGCTGGTGGGAATGTAAATTGGTGCAGCCACTATAGAAAACAGTATGGAGGTTCCTCAAAAATTGAAAATTGAACTAGCATATGATCCAGCAATTCTTTTTAAGTTTTTATCTGATATTGTCACTGAAAAACTTAGTAATCTGTAAACAAAATAAAAGTTACCAGGACATTAAAAAAAAAAAAAAAAAAGGAGCTGGAGGAATCAGGCTCCCTGACTCAAACTCTACTACAAAGCTACAGTAATCAATACAGTATGGTACTGGCAAAAAAACAGAAATATAGATCAATGGAACAGGATACAAAGCCCAGAGATAAACCCATGCACATACTGTCACCTAATTTATGACAAAGGAGGCAAGAATATACAATGGAGAAAAGACAACCTCTTCAATAAGCGGTGCTTGGAAAACTGGACAGCTGTATAAAAGAATGAAATTAGAACACTACCTAACACCATACACAAAAATAAACTCTAAATGGATGAAAGACCTAAATGTAAGACCGGACACTATAAAACCCTTAGAGGAAAACATAGGCAGAACACTTTATGACATAAACCAGAGCAAGATCCTTTTTGACTCACCTCCTAGAATAATGGAAATACAAACAAACAAAACAAATGGGACCTAATGAAACAAAAGCTTTTGCACAGCAAAGGAAACCATAAACATGATAAAAAGACAACCCTCAGGATGGGAAAAAACATTTGCCAATGAAGCAACTGACAAAGGATTAATCTCCAAAATATACAAGCAGTTCATGCAGCTCAATATCAAAAAAAAAAAAAAAAAGCCCAATCCAAAAATAGGTGGAAGACCTAAATAGACATTTCTCCAAAGAAGACATGCAGATGGCTAACAAACACGTGAAAAAATGCTTAGCATCACTAATCATTAGAGAAATGCAACTCAAAGCCACAATGAGGTATCACATCACACTGGTCAGAATGGCCATCAGCAAAAAATCTAGGAATAATAAATGCTGGAGAGGGTGTGGAGAAAAGGAACCCTCCTGCACTGCTGGTGGGAATATAAATTGGTACAGCCACTGTGGAAAACAGTACGGAGGTTCCTTAAAAAACTAAAAAGAGAACTACCACATGACCCAGCAATCGCACTACTGGGCATACACCCTGATAAAACCATAATTCAAAATGACACATGCACACCAATGTTCATTGCAGCACTAATTACAATAGCCAGGACATGGAAGCAAAGTAAATGCCCATCAACAGATGAATGGATAAAGAAGACGTGGCACATATACACAATGGAATATTATTCAGACATAAAAAGGAATGAAACGAGGCTTCCTAGGTGGCGCAGTGGCTGAGAATCCCCCTGCCAATGCAGGGGACACGGGTTCGATCCCTACTCCAGGAAGATCCCACATGCCGTGGAGCAACTAAGCCCGTGTGCCACAGCTATTGAGCCTATTTGCTGCAAGCCCACACACCTAGAGCCCGTGTTCCGCAACAAGAGAAGCCACAGCAATGAGGAGCCCGTGCACCACAACAAAGAGTAGCCCGCACTCACCGCAACTAAAAAGAAACCCTGCGCACAGCAAAAAAGACCCAACACAGCCAATTAAATAAATAAATAAATAAATAAATAAATAATTTTTTTTTTAAAGGAATGAAATGGAGTTATATGTAGTTAGGTGGATGGACCTAGAGTCTGTCATACAGAGTGAAGTAAGCCAGAAAGAGAAAAAAAATACTGTATGCTAACTCATATATACGGAATCTAAAATAATTGTACCGATGAACCCAATGACAGGGCAAGAATAAAGAAGTAGATGTAGAGAATGGTCTTGAGGACACAGGGTTGGGGGAGGAGGGCAAAGGGGAAGTTGGGACGAAATGAGAGAGTAGCATTGACACATATACACTACCAAACGTAAAATAGATAGCTAGTGGCAAGCTGCTGCATAACACAGGGAGATCAACTCAATGATTGGTAATGACTTACATGGGTGGGTTAGGGAGAGTGGGAAGGAGTTGTGGGAGGAAGGGGATATGGGGATGTATGTATCAATACAGCTGATTCACTTTGTTGCACAGCAGAAACCCGCACAACATTGTAAAGCAATTATACTCCAATGAAGATGAAAAACAAAGCATTAAAAGATAAACTACTGACTTGAGTTTCATCTTTGGCTATCTGCATTTCGTCTCTCCTTATGCCTCAGCATTCTCTCTTAAGCTCTTTTTTACAACTCAACCTCCAAAATAGTCCCAATTCCAAGTACACTGACCTTCTATCTGTATAAACCATCAAAATACCTCAGAAGTTTCATTTTTATATTCATATTGTACCTCCAACATGGCTTCTCACATTTGAGAGTGGCACAGAAATCCTTAGTAAACCCTTGCATCTTGATTGGAGATTCAGAAAATATGCTTTTAGTCATTATTACCCCATACTTACCCCTTAGTCTCTCTGTAATCAAGTTATGTTTTTTTAAACTCATGAAATTATGTATCTTTCTTATTAGATGGAGCAAGCAGTGAACTAGATGCTGGAGATACGAAGATTAATAAAATACTAGCAGGAGAGAAATGTGTTAAGAAATGCATGTCAAGGATGAGTTGAAGCGAGGATGAAGAGACTGCTTTCCCTGAGGAACGAGTATTAACTTCTCTTTTGGACAATGTGAATCACAGAACTTTATTGTCTTTCTTTTTTTAATAGAATCAGAATTATAGCATAGGCAAACTAAAATAATAATAGGTCTCATTTTCCCTCACTGAGTTATGAGCAAAGTAACTAGTGGTGAAATTTTAATACTCTTTAGCCAAAAAGAGAAAGAAGGAAAAGGGAATGAGCATCCCCATCAGTGGGAATGACATTGGCATAGCCTTTCTGGAGGGTGGTTTTTTGTTTGTTTGTTTGTTTTTGAATTTTAAAAATGTTTTTGCACTTTTTTTGTGGGGATTTTCTAAGCTCTTAATTGGAGTATAATTGCTTTACATTGTTGTGCTGGTTTCTGCTGTACAACAAAGTGAATCAGCTGTATTTATACATATATCCCCATATCCCCTCCCTCCCACGACTCCTTCCCACCCTCCCTATCCCACCCCTCTAAGTCATCACCAGTCCTCGAGTTGATCTCCCTGTGTTATGCAGCAGCTTCCCACTTTTTACATTTGGTAGTATATACATGTCAATGCTACTCTCTCACTTCTTCCCAGCTTTTCCTTCACCGCTCACCCGTGTCCTCAAGTCCGTTCTCTACATCTGCATAGCAATTCTATTTCCAGGTATCTCTTGTACACATCTCTCTCCTGCATATGTGTACAAAGAGCCTGTATAAGAAAGTTAATTGCAGCATTGTTTAGATTACAATAGTAAAAGACAGAAAACTACCCAAATGTTCCTCAATCAGAGATACTACTCAGTAGTTACAAATAAGGAGGTAAATCCATATGCACTGCCATATCTGCCGGGTAAGTGAAAATATGTGCAAATAGTGAGTTAGCAAATATTACAACTTGGGCCCACTGTTGTTAAAAAAATAAAACAAAAAATTTTAAAACATGCATGCATGTATCTGTGGCAAGCGCTGTTGGTTTTCTCCTAACAGTCATTCCCTCCTCCTCTTCCCTCCTTGCAAACAGAATGCCCAGAGTTTTTTCAAGCAACAGGCAGATAGCTGTGTGCTCAGGGGCAACAGGCCCCACTGCCAGCCCCTGGGATGAAGCATGATTGGTTTTATGGAAAAATCGATCCTCTTTGACAGTGATTGGTCTAGAGGTGGGTTTGTGACCCTATTCTGCCAAGGAAACATGAAGGAGAGTCTGCAGGGAATCTTCTAGGAAAGACTTCTTTGATCAAAAAGAAAAGCCCTTGTCGAGGATATGGAGAAAAGGGCGCCATTGTACACTGTTGGTGAGAATGTAAATTGGTGTCGCCTCTATGGAAAACAGTACGGAGGATCCTCAAATAATGAAAAATAGAACTATCACGTACAATCCAGCAAAATCACTTATGGGAATATATCCAAGGATAATGAAAACACTGACTCAAAAAGATACCTGCATGTTCATAGCAGCATTATTTACAATAACCAAGACATGGAAGCAACCTACATGTCCACTGATAGATGAATGGATAAAGAAGTTGTGTATACACACACACAAACACACACACACACATGCATATACACGTACAAGGGAATGTTATTCCACCATAACAAAAATGAGGAAATCCTACCACTTGCAATAAAATGGACCTTGAAGGCATTATGCTAAGTCAAATAAGTTAGACAGAGAAAGACAAATATTATATGATCTCACACATATGTGGAATCTAAAAATAATAATAACCAAACTCACAGAAAGAGATCAGACTATGGTTACCAGAGGTGGGGGTCGGGGGAGAGGGAATTGGAGGAAGGAGGGCAAAAGGTGCAAACTTCCAGTTGAAGATAAGTACTAGGGGTGTACTGTACGTAATGTGCAACCTGATGACTGTAGCTAACACTGCTGTGTGGTATATAGGAAAGTTGTTGAGAGTAAATCCCTCTGCCACCTCCGTCTATGTTATCTACTATTAATGGAATTTTGTGCACATCCTTTTGAGTGTATTGATAAATTAATATGAGTCGTTTTGGGGGGTCTACATACGAGCTAAAAATTTTCTATGCAGCATAGTTTATATATAAATTGTAAACTTATCCAACTAATTTGTTGAAATAATTTCAATGAATTGGAACTGCTAGGACTAAGGATATCCAAAATTTATAGTTTCAGTCCAAACTAGATCTCCCCCTACTATATAGAAGGGATTTCATCAACCTTGTGCTCCAGTGTTTATGTGGGTCTCTTTCCTAAAACTGTACAAATGTTATTTTTCATCTTTGGTAATATATTACAAAGAAATTGCTTTTCTTCTGTTATTGTCCAGCTCAGTCATCTTCATACATGTAATCTTTACTAGTCACTTGTTTCATTTTCTTCTGTTTTATTGTTGTTGTTTCTTTTTTTTTCCATTTCCCTTGGTATATCAATGTCTTTGTTACTGGTTTCTAAGAAGTCATTTACGACTAAGGATGTTAGCCATTTGTCGTGCAATGCAAGTGAAATATCATATTTTACTGCCATTAATTTACTATGGTGTTTTGCATTTTGGTTGTATATTAAAATATAATCATGTTGTATTTTAAAAAAGAGAGTAAATCCCAAGTTCCCATCACAAATTTTTTTTCCTTTATTCTTTTCTTCTTTCTTTTCTTTTTATTGTACCACATGAGATGAATGTTAGCTGAACCTATTGTGGTACTCATTTCACAATATATGTAAATTAAACCATCATGGCTGTATGCCTTAAACATATACAGTGATGTATGTTAATTACTTCTCAATAAAACTGGAAAAAAGAAAAAGCCCTCCCAAGGAAGAGACTATTTTCCCCCTGTCCCCTTCCTTCCAGCTTGGAATGCTCTCAGGTTGTGTGAGGATGTAAGACTTGAGGCACAGCAGCCATTTTGCAGCCATGAGAAACAGACAAAGAGATCCACAGACACACTGACCAGAGATGGGGCATTGCTGAGCCACTGAATGGATTCTGAAGCCAGTCTGCCACCTCTAGACTTCTTAAACATTAAATGTCCTTATGCTTTAAGCCACTATTTTTCAGGTTTTGTTTCTTGCATTTGAACATATAATAGACTCAATACCCGCCCCAGAAAAACTACAAGCAAAATATACATCAAACTGTTAACAGAGGTTCTCTTGGATAGGGAGAGAAAGAGGACTTTCACTTCTTGAAATATATTTTTCCCAAAAAATATATGAGAGTATTGCTTAGATCAAAAATTGAAAAAAAAAAATACAGTTCAACTTTAGTAACCACATATGGCCTACATATTTGAGTTCTAATTTCTCCCGTATTACTCATTTTCCCAGGCTCGGATTCACTTCATATTTTCCCTTTTATTTGTGTGTTCTGGAAAGCCACTTCAAATCTTCCCCTGAAAGACTATATAAAAAAAAATGCAACAAAAGGTATAGGTACTATAAAAGAAGTCCATCTCAGTCTTGTTAGATGTGCAGAGTTTGAAAGGTAGAAAAAGTAAAGGCAAAGAAGAAGCATCAGCAAGAACAAAAGCGTGTGGGAGAAAAACAGCTAAGTTTATTCAGGGAAATCTCAAGTAGCTCAAGATTTCTGGAGCGGTGAGTGAGAAAACTGGAGAGATGGAAAGAGGCTGAAATAATGGGTCTTTCTACCAAGTATAGAAGCTTGAATGTCAGTTTCAACCTGACTGTGGTCATGATGTTTACAATGATGGCAGCTAACATTCACTGAAAACGTCCGTGTTCTGGACCAGGTGCTGTTCTGAATCTAATAACTATTCCTACAAAGCAAGTCAATTTTTATACCCTTTCCATAGATGGGGAAACTAAACAGTTTGGGAAAGACGAGCTGTTGAAGGATTTTAAGCAAGAATAGCATGTTGAGATATATATTTTTAAAACACATCCTTATACATACTTAAATATTTAGAGATGAAATGATACATCTTGGCTTTACTTCTAAATAACCAGTTTCTGGGTGAGGATACAGATCAAAATTTGCAGGAGTTGATCATTGTTGAAACTGGGTGATGCATAGAAGAGGGTATATTATACTAATCTCTCTTCTTTTGTATATGTTTAAAGTCTCTGGCTGCAATGTGGAGACCCAATTGAAAATGGGAAGTTAAGAGTATTAACAGGTGACAGCTGATGAGAGCTGGTGAAACCGCAGCAGCATAGAAAAAAAAAAAAGACATTTTGAGAGAAAAAAAATTGCTTGATAATTAGTCTTTGTGGTGGAGAATGGAGTAGAGAAAAAATCTCAGGTTTAAAGTCAGTCTTAGGTACCTAGCTTAAGTGATGCAGTTAATGAAGGAGCTGTTAACATTATAGGGAATACAAAAACAGATTTGGGAGACTTCCTAAGGTGGCTCAGTGGTTAAGAATCCACCTGCCAATGCAGGAGACGTGGGTTTGACCCCTGTTCCAGGAAGATTCCACCTGCCACGGAAACTAAGCCCATGCGCCATAACTACTCAGCCTGCCCTCTAGCGCCTGTGAGCCACAACTACTGAGCCCATGCGCCTAGAGCCAATGTTTCGCAACAGAAGCCTCTGTGATGAGGAGCCTGGGCACCACAATGAAGAGTAGCCCCTGCTTGCCGAAACCCATGTGTAGCAACTAAGACCCAATGCAGTCAATAAGTAAATTAATTTTAAAAATAAAAAATAAAAAATAAAAAAACAGGTTTGGGCAACAGTGAAAGGAAGGGTGTGGGAATGTGTTCAGTTTTGGATGTGTCAAGTTTGGTGCAGCAGTGTGTTGGACATCTAAAACATTGGACCTTTCATAGAAAATCCTTGACTATACACCTTCAACTCAAACCTATTTGTTTATAAATCACCAGAATGATCTATAGCATAAATACATTATGAAACAAAAATACTTTTTGCATGACATAGAAGTTCTAGCATTTCCTACCCACAATCTGATGGGCTGTATTTCATACTATTAAGAGTATGGACAGCCTACCTTTTGAGGACTGCTGATCTATGTAAGGGTGATTGTTTTAGGACTGGGATGTTCAACCTCTCTGAACCTCAATTTACCTCCATGTTAACAGAAAATACTAATTTCCTTACAGAGGAACAATGAGAATGTCATGAGATTATACATATATACTGGTGTGAGTACGAATACAGCGCCAGGGGCTCCAAAATGCTGTTTACATTCCATTCTTCCTTCTCCCCACACCTCTTGCCCATCTCCATTTCCTCCAGGTTAGAATAACAGTATAGACAATGCTTCTTGTTTCTTGTGTGATGAAACTGGAATACATTTAAGTGGACTCCCGAATAGCTTAACAGCTGATTGCAGGTGTGAGCAAGCACTTAATTTCATGGGCGTTTGCTTGCTTCCATTCCATCCCCAAGCTGAAGTGCAGAAATGCTGCTCACAAACCCTGGCAGCTGGTCACTTCATTCTGTGCAGGCTTAGAAACGGTTACATACCTTCACCAGAAATACACATATGCACACTTAACATCTAGTAAAGCAAGGGACTTCTCACAACTGAAGAAATTTTTCAAGAGACTAACAATTCTTCATTCATTGAATATTAGCAGGGATTGGACGAGAGATGAGTAGAATACACTTAAGATTTCAACTAGTCAATTCATCATTCCAAGTAAATCCCGCGTGGTTCTAGATGACAAAATATCACCTCACAGCTTGACAGTCCCCCCAAAACAGATATAAGCCACATTCATGCTATCTTAGCAACTGCCAATAGAGAAGTGGGTAAATAAGTTAACAATTAAGGCTCTTACCTCCTTGAAGAGTTAGCTTGGCACTGGTTACAAGGAGCAGAAATGACAGCTTCAAATCCTCAATTCCCATCAAGGGGGAAAAATTAGAACTGGGAATTCCTTTTTTTTTTTTAAATAAATTTTATTTATTTATTTATTTATTTGCTGTGTTTGGTCTTCATTGCTGCACCCAGACTTTCTCTAGTTGCGGCAAGCGGGGGCTACTCTTCGTTGTGGTGCGTGGGCTCCTCGTTGCCATGGCTTCTCTGTTGCAGAGCACAGGCTCTAGGCGCTTGGGCTTCAGTAGTTGTGGCACATGGGCTCAATAGTTGTGGTTCACGGGCTCTAAAACACAGGCTCAATAGTTGTGGCACACGGGCTTAGTTACTCTGAGGTATGTGGGATCTTCCTGAAGCAGGGATCGAACCCGTGTCCCCTGCACTGGCAGACAGATTCTTAACCACTGCACCACCTAGGAAGCCCAGAACTGGGAATTCTTTATTCTGCCCCAACAGAGTATAAATATTATCTAGAGATGTTAACAAAGTAGAATTAAAATTTAAACTCTGCTTCCATTATTTTTTTCCAGAACAATAAATTTCTATAAATCTTTCACACTCTGAAAACCATATGCAAAATAAGCACATATAAGACTTGGTGTCCATTTCTGAAACAATGAGCTGAAGCTAAAGATAAGTGATGATAAAAAGCTACAAAACCTTGCCTTCAATTAATCACATAATCTAAGGCTGCCCCCTAGCAACTCGGGAGAGAAATAATACTAATAAGCCAACTGGATTTAGGACTTTAAAAATTTTAGCATTAGTATTATTTACTGTGGAAGATGCTGCTAAAAAAGGTGGCCACATAGAAAGGGTCTCCACAATTGTACAGCAACAGCCCATCTTAACAGAAAATGTTCTTTCAGAAGAATGCTGGGATAGGTTAACACAATCAGGGTCCTTTCCAGGTCTATCACCCATAGACCTGGAAAGAACCCTGAAGACACTGAAGATACCCCACATTGACCTGTTTGTTTGTACAGTTAAGTGGGATCTATTACTTTTCTGGGCAGAGCCAGAACCATTTTTCGTCACTGGAATAATTTCCTTTTCTAACCTGCCATTTCTCTTCCACATTTTAGTAAGGAGGTGGGGTGAAATACATAATATAATGTTTTTCCTAAGCATAGGGACTTAAGCAAGGTTATATTATGAGTAAAGAATTACGCAACCAGCTGTCAAACTTGGAACCTAAACTAAACTTCAAAGTTGGTGTCATGAACATTTCCAGGAAGGGGAGTGCCTAATAATTAGTAAGACAAGCATACCAGGTTTTCATATGCCCCCTTCACTACAAAGTAACAGTGACAATCATTTGAAGTACTAAGCCTAGAAAAGTCTTTCTGCTTCCACAACTACCTTTCTAGGAAAACCTGGAGGTTCAAAATTCATTCCATTAGATTTTATGGCTCTCATAAATGTGAACTGACATTCCTGGCTCATCAGAACCTCTGATAGCTGATACCCAGAAACAGAGAGATCTATGTTTGGAAAGGGGGAAATACTAATCAGGGTTAACTGTGAAATATGAGACTATCTACCTATATTATTTTTGGCTACAGACAGGTACTCCCAGTCTCTCATGTTCAGTCTTAAAAGAAATGCACCCAAATTAGCATATGTGTGTACAGATGGACAGGAAAGAACCACATACACTTAGTTTCACACAAAAGTTACTATGGGTTTATTAAAACAATTCTGGTAATTTAAATAAGCACAGCTGGCTCAATATATCATTATCCATATATTATGGCACATTCTGGAAACTTTCTGAGAAGATTTATGAGGACGGGTTTCTCTTGTGCCTCAACTGGATCTGAGGAAAGAACAGAAGAAATTATATACTTGATTTACAGCCAGCCACTGCTCATCAACAAACAATATGCACTAGCAAGTGTTGTTTTGTGAGGCAAGATAGCTGGACTGCTTTCCCCTCCTGGCTAATGTTTTGCTCAAAAACCTGCTACCTTCAAAAATTCTTTCTCCTATTAACTCTAAATGCATTCCCAGAGTCTCTCCTCAACATTTATGAATCTCAGAGAAGACCAAATTAGTCAATTGTGGTGAACAGGCTAAATGCAAAGCTCAACCTCAGAACCACAACATCTCAGGTGCAAAATCAAGCCATGGGAAGAGAAGCACATCCTACTGTTTTCAATATCAAGCAGCAACTGGAGGAAGGCACAAACCTTGTACCTTGAAGTCAAAAGGTACAAACTTCGACCTAGATCCTGGGAAAGCAAAATGGAGGGGTGTGTGTCTAACCTAACGGTCTGCAATCTGGCCTACAGTGGGAAGCTGGAGGAGCTGAAGGAGAGGATCCTGGCCAATAAATCCCTGGCCACGAGGACTGACCAGGACAGCAGAAATGCGTTGCATAGGGCATGTTCCGCTGGACATACAGAAATTGTTGAATTCTTCTGCAACTTGGAGTACCAGTGAATGATAAAGATGATGCAGGTTGGTCTCCTCTTCATATTGCTGCTTCTGCTGGCTGGGATGAGATTGTAAAAGCTCTTCTGGGAAAAGGTGCTCAAGTGAATGCTGTCAGTCAAAATGGCTGTACTCCCCTACATTATGCAGCTTCCAAGAACAGGCATGAGATTGCTGTCATGTTACTGGAAGACGGGGCCAATCCCGATGCTAAGGACCATTATGAGGCTACAGCAATGCACCGGGCAGCAGCCAAGAGTAACTTGAAGATGATTCATACCCTTCTGTACTACAAAGCTTCCACAAGCATCCAAGACACTGAGGGTAACACTCTTCCACACTTAGCCTGTGACAAGGAGCGAGTGGAAGAAGCAAAACTGCTGGTGTCCCAAGGAGCAAGTATTTACACTGAGAATAAAGAAGAAAAGACACCCCTGCAAGTGACCAAAGATGGTCTGGGTTTAATATTCAAGAGAATGGTGGAAAGTTAAGCAGCCTGGATTTATTGTTACTTTGTATGTTTTGTGGTTGTCCCCTAATGTCCTAGAAACTAATGTACTTGTGCACAAGACATCATCTATGAATGATTAAGTTTTTCAATCTTCCAAGTCTTATAAACACATTGACCATTGTTTCTGCTGAGGTATTTCTTAGCTTACAACTTGCTTTCCAGGCATTGAATAACTGTTGAGACTGTTCTACTATTGTTGTATATTGTTCTGTATTGAATCTTGGTTAACTCTGAGTAAGTGATTCTGTGGCTGCTGTGAGTCTTCAGCACCCTGCTGTGCACCCTCCTATCCTCCTCTGATGCAGAACAACCCAAATAGCACCAGGCCAATTGTTTTGCCAAATGTTTCTAGGTGGATTCTAGAAGGTTCCTCCATACAGCTGAAACACACTGTAACTCGTTTTTCAAGCTCACTCAGAGACCTATGCCAAATATTTCTGTTTTTTCCAACAGTGTGGTTTAATTTGTTTTTGTTACAGGAGGAATACTAATATACCATGAGGACCAGATTTTCAATTTAGAGGGCATGCTCTCCAAGTCTGGCATTCATAAACACTAAAATAATGAAAAATAATAGCTTGTGTACCAATGTATGTTTGTAATGAGCTATTTCCCTCCAAAATAAAGTGTATTGTTTAAAAAAAAAGGTACAAACTTCAAGTTATAAGATAAATAAGTACTAGGATTGTGATGTACAACATGAGAAATATAACTAACACTGCTGTGTGTTATATATGAAAGTGGTTAAGAGAGTAAATCCTAGGACTTCTCACCACAAGGAAGAAAGTTTTTCTTTATTTCTTTAATTCTGTACCTACATGAGATGATGGATGTTCACTAAACTTACTGTAATAATCATTTCATGATGTATGTAAGTCAAATCATTATGCTGTACACCTGAAACTTATACAGTGCTGTATGCCAACTGTATCTCAATAAAACCAGAAGAAAAAGAAATGCCTATATGGTATATATGTGTGTACACATACATGCATATGCTAAATATATATATTATATATGGCGGCAAAACTAATGACCAACGATTAACTAGCTACAAGGCAAAGCCACTTATAACCTCTCAGGAAACACAAAAAATAAAAGAGTTGGAGCTTATGGAAGCTGTAATTATATCCGGAGATACTTGTATCTCTCAGTTAAGTCTCTTCTCCTTTGTGGATTAAATATTCAGTAACTATAATTTTGATGACCATTATGGACACAATATTAAAGATCTGCCCTCAGAAGAACTGAGCCAAATTGTTGTGATTTGGGATAAGAAATTCCCAAGAAAGGTTCAAGTCCAACTAGGTTCTTCCTGATCTAGGTCCATCCCACTCCCATATCTGAAGATACAGGAACCCAGAGGCAAAGGAAAAAAAAATGAATTAATATGGTCCCTCTGCCAATTGACAGCAATGGGTGTAACCTTAAAACTTTGTACAATGAAAAAAAAGTGAAAGATTTTCTTACCTCAAATAATCTCTTTAAAAGTCTGAGTAATGATGCAACCTGAAAAAGTAAAAGACAAATCATCAAAACAATTTTGAGATTACCCAGGGTACTGCCAATCAGATAACAGAATGGCACTTAGGAAGACTTTAGGTGCGGAAATGTAATCACAATCACTCTCACTAGGCAGATAGGTTAAGACTCCTCAAGCTGACATTCTGAAGAATCCTAATGCTAATACCTCAGATTTTAGATAAAAGCCATCAGCTTGCTCCAAAGCATTAAATCAGGGTCTATGAAATACATGATCAGCCGTATCCAACAAAAATGTTGTCAGTCCAACTCACATGCTAGAAACAGTCTCACTTAGAGACCAATGCTCTGGTGAAAACTTTAATGGGCTACGGGGCTTAGGAATAGAAAAAAAATCAGTTACTATAATAAACCAAAGCTTTGGAAGAGAATTTCTAAGTGCAGTAAGAATCTGCATCCTTTTATAAAATCCAAACTGAAAGAATCACTCCAAAAATGACCTGAAATGAGAATGAGGGAATTATCAATTTTCCCGGCACCACCCACCCATTTTCCTTTCAAAGTAAGTAAAACTATAAACCATATTATTGTTTGCTATGTTCTCTTTTTTTCACAACTGTCTCCTCAAAACCAATTTGTATTCCTCCTCTTCTTCACCCCAGATTTTAGTTTCTTTGCAAACAGGCCTTCCCTGAAGCATACAAACATAAACACAGGGTTCTATGCAACAATCACTGCCAACCCATGGGAGCAACGAAAGGCGGCTATGGTTTAAGCCACAGGTTCTCCCCCAGAACCACCTTGTCACCTGTATCTTTTAGAAACAACGTAATTAGATTTTATTTGTTCTTGCTTTGTAGCCAAGTAGGTTGAGCACAGAAAAGAACCTGGGTTGAGCACAGAAAAGAACCTGGACATAGCATAAATTTTTGGTATCTTTGTAGTTAACATCCTTATTTAAAGCTTACAGCTACACGAAAAGAAACACCTCTTCAAAAAAAAAAATCACCTAAATCTTGTGAAATAAATAGAACACTGTCAAGTCAATAAGGCTAACCTAAACATAAGGCACCAAGAAAGTAGTAGTATTATTAAAGTGGCAACTTTTCCTCAATTTGACATTTTCAAAATACAGCTTCCCCGTCTCCTCTAAAAATCTCCCAAGTATATTTTCTGCTAGTGACATTTTATGGTAGAAAAATGCACATTTTGTTAGATATGAAGACAATTTATCAATTAATAATTCATAACTATAATTAATAAATTACAGATCTAAGAAATTATACATAATTATAGAATTGGGAATGTAACAACTTTATCTTCACATTTTCAAAAGAAGTTGAGACTTCCTTCTGACTTTTAAAACATAAATAATACCTACCTATACATCAAGGCCTTGCCCTTTTCATTCCCCAAGGCAAAATACCCACTTCTGGGAGAAAAATCCATGGTATGAACAAGAGAAATATTCTTCTTTTTAACAACTGGGAAGTTTGAAAATACTGTACAGGAAGGAAGGTGAACCTGAAGGAAATAATAAAAAGCTTTAAACTACAACTACTGGGAGCTCATTTTTCTTAAATTTGAGTCTTCATTCTAACATTTTGCTGGAACAAAAAATTCATTTTGATTGTAGCACACATCAAGTACAGTTCTCTTAATACAGCAAAGTGTTCCAAAATTAAAATTTTATTCTCAATGTGCTATTAACTGAGAAGGAAGGGATGGAAGAGAAGA
Organism: Hippopotamus amphibius kiboko; assembly: GCF_030028045.1. NCBI lineage: Eukaryota > Metazoa > Chordata > Mammalia > Artiodactyla > Hippopotamidae > Hippopotamus > Hippopotamus amphibius. The sequence goes on from NC_080202.1 coordinate 34,734,524, forward strand.
AAGTGCTTTCTGGATGCTGCATTAAAATGCAGCAACTAGTATGGTGCCTGGGAGAGTCGAATGAGTGAATGAATAAAATGAAAAGTCAATAGTAGAACCCATTAATGCTCTAACTTAATAACCACAGTAAAGAATACTAAAATTTGGTCAAAGGAAAAGATACTTTAAACATTATGAAGAGTTTGAAGCCAAGACAAAGTCATATCAAATCTTCTAATATCATATAACGGTCTTTTTTCACTTTTATTTCTCAACTGTGGTATATTCTTTGCCTTTTGCAACCTCTCCTCGAGGAGGGCTGAACCATGAAAACCTGGTTCATCACATGAAACTGTGTTTTGATTGAGAAAGAGCCAAAAGCTCACCTCAAGGGCAGGTCTCTTTCTCCAGGAAAGTCTACGTGGGGGAAAATGGGCCCAAACCCAGGCTAGGCAAGACAAGTCTTCATTCAATTTATGGATAAATAAAACCCAAGCATGGAAGCCCCGTTACCTCAAGCAGTCTAGGATTTTAACAACTCTCACTCTGACACATTCTCTAGCTCTTCCAAGAAATACAGTACCTTCATACTCACATACAGAATTATCATTCAGCTATTAATCATGGTAGTCTATCATCCTTCACACTTTTAGATGAGACTTTAAACCACCCAATCAAGGTGATTTTCATAGATAAGTACCAGGTAAAACCCACTATTAGATAAATCTGTCTATTACACAGGTTTCAGTCAGTCACTAGGCCCTACTCCCTCTGATAAATGCCTACTGACCATTTTGTCAAGAAAGTAAAGTTTACAGTGAATCTTCAAGCCATTTTCAATTTTCAACTTCTCTGGGAAGCAGACTCTGCCTGCACAGCCTGGCATCAATGCAAAAGCATTAGTGCTAATGAGAAGTGGTCTTGACCCATCAAAGCTAAGAAGTTCACAAAAACTGGGGCACAAGACACAAAGCAATTTTTTAAATTTTTACCAGAAGGTAGCTGTGTATTTTTCTAGCTAAATAAACAGAACAATTCTGTTACAAAATTATCAGAAACACTGAGGTAAATACAGAGATTATGATGTAAACGGAGTCCGTTTAGATGTGGTACCCTTGTGCAACAAATAACCTACTAACTGTACACAGTGGCCATGGCTTCACACAACAAGCTGATGCGTTCTTTCTGATGGAGGATAAATATCAACTTATTGACATTTTAATTTTAAATTTGATCTCCCCTACTGACTTGGGTATTGGGGGCAAAAAACATGTTTATGCACTCCTAAAAGTCTCAACTGTATCTACTTGCAAAGTTCCCCAGTGTTTTAATTAGGATATCTTCCCTAAGACCAATGACCCCCACTTGCTTATTTAAAACTCAGCTGTGTTCCAACCTCTCTTTATGATCCCTGTATTAAAAGCTGTAATTGAACTAATAAGAAACAGTCCCATAAAAACCCAACTTCTTTAATTCAGAAAGTTCCCTTTATCTCGAAAATAATTTCTGTATTTTACTTAAGGGTCCAGATATCAAAATTCAACAAATAAGAGCTCTCTCATCCTTAATTTAATGGATAAGGAGTTCCACAACTTCTACAACATTTAAGATTGTAGATGCAATAAGAATTTAACTTCTGAGTCTCCTACTGATACAATGGCTTAGATTTATATCCACAGCTTTGTGCTGCAATAAGAGAACTGTTTGGATCATTATAAGAGACTGCATTTAATGATACTAACACTGTTTCACTGCAGCATTCTGAACTGCTATGCCTGGCTTCTTTCCATTAGATATGATGGTTGACTACCATTTAAAAAATGGGAGTTGACTATTACTAATGAATTCCTTGTATGATTTTGCCACAATAGAAAACCATAAATACTGCCACAATCACTGAAGCAAACTAGGCAGAACTAACTACTAGGCATCTTGCAGAATATATTATGTCAACAGAGATGGATCCCATGGTTTTCTAAAACACTTGACTACCATTAAAATGATAAAAGGTTAAAATGTAATAGTCCACCACTCCCATTACAGGACCAGGGATTTTAAAGCTGACTTGAATTAGAACCCTCTCATTTATCAAATGATTCATTCAACAGAGGCAATAAAAAGCAATGGTATATCTTCCAAACACTTTTTCCAGCAGAACTCTTTCTTCCCTCAAGAAAATCTTACACAGAATGCCAATATATACTACAAGTAATATTGTAGCTGCTCTACATGATACAGGGAGGAGCTTAGCCTCCTACTTGCCCTACTTGCCATCTGAAGTCCTGTACACATTCTAGGGCTCTGAGGAATTTAGTTAGAAAACCATTAAAATGCTAGAAAGAAGATGGAATCTAGCATCACAGTTCACTGCTCTTTACTAGCTGTTGACTTTGGGTGAGCTAATCCTCTGATCACTGTTACTTGGCTCAAATTTTTTTTGTAGAATTCTTTATAAATCTTTGTAAACTATACACTATTAAACAAAGCTAATGAAGCATGCAAGGTTTATTTGCTGAGTAAGCAAGATAAAAATAAGAATCTCTGTAAAGTGCTTACAATCTGGTAGTATACACATAACAATAGCACAACACAATGCTGCTATTCAAAGTTCTATGCCATCTGTATACCTGGCCTACAGCAAGTAACTACTGAATGAATGAAGAAACTGGTTCTGTCTGAAGGGTAGCAAACTTCACAGAGATGGAGTGACACTTAAGCTAACCTCTGAGGTTGGGCAGAGAAGAGTCAACACTGGCCTGAGGCTGCTATCCTTAGAAAGGCCCACTTGCAAGTGGCCCTTAAGATGGTGTCTGGGAATCTGACGAGCATACAGGTCCCTACAAAGATGGGAAACTTTCCCTAAATGATAAGGATAGTTCATTATGCCTAAATGATTTGTCCAATGTGGTTTATGCTGAACACTTGCCTTTACTTCTGGGAGCCTTCATTTTGGGTACCTCCTAGGCAGAGGGTACCTACATGATCAACCCCCCCAATAAAAACCTTGGACACTGAGTCTCTAATAAGCTCCTCTGGCAGAAAACACTTAACACATGTTGTCACAACTTGCTGTCGGAGGAATTAAATATGTCCTATGTGACCTGCACTAGGAGAGGACTCTTGGAAGCCTGTGCCTGGTTTCCTCAAGGTTTCACCCCATGCACCTTTTCCTTTTGCTGATTTTGCTTTGTATCCTTTCCCTGTAATAATTCTTAGCCGTGAGTGTGACTATATTATCAGTCTTGTGAGTCCTTTTATTTACTATTCTATTCACTAAACCTGGGGGAGGTCCTGGGGACCCCTGGAACAGAGCTATCTTCACAAGTATTAGCCAGCTATTTAAATTAAATCTTTTTAAATAATTTATTTCCAAGCTCAATTTATTTTCAAAATTCAAGAATTGCCTCCACTCCATTATGACACCAGGCCTTAAAAAGGTAGATAAGGAAAGAAAACTATAGAAGAATGAAGTGTTTGCTTTAAATATATTCCTTCATGTATATGCTGAAAGAAACCTCTGAAAATTAAGACCACCACTTAAGAAATACTAGAAATGGACAGCATAGCTTTCCCAAAAGAACAGACATAATACAAATTTGCTGGCTACTTTTTGTCATTTCCATAATCACACCCAAAAGCTACAATACTAGCAATTTCTACTCAAAAGAGGCTACTCTTTTTAAAATAATCCAACACGTTCCTATTACCTTTCCATGTTTTCAACTTTAAATTTTAAAATAATCAATGCTAAAAGGAAAGGGTAAAGGAATATTACCAATCTGATTGCTTCTTTCATTTTTTCTGAAGCAATTGCCAAGATTTCTGTAGTAGGATTGAAGGTCAGAGAAGTAACACCTGTAACCAAGTTCATTATAGCTTTTATCGGTTTGGGGTTTGTTTCTTGGAGACAAGAATCTTGATTGTATATGTTTACCACTCCACAATTAGAACTGCAAACAGAAAAAGGAATACAACAGATTAAAAACAAGCAAAAGAGTTTCCACAACTTAAGTGAATAAAGATCTAACCCCCCAAACGGATATTTACAGGAAATGTATGGTATTACACAGGGACCATGGGCTGGAGAGTTCATCCCAAGAGAAAAACTAGACACAGTCTATCAGTTCTACTGTAGTCTCACTGATCTCTCATTAACTCTGACAGCTTTTTAAGTACTAGCCTAGCTAGGAAATCCAAGAAGGCGTAGAATCTTCCTCATTCATTCCTTCAATAAATATTTACTGAATTTCAACTCTATGCCAGGCACTATTTAAGTGCCTGGGATGCAAAGGCAAACAAAAGAGGCTGACTGCCACTCTCATGGCATTTATGGCCAACCTAACATCATAATATGCAAATAAGAACTGTCCTTCCCCTATTTAAATAGGTCTCCTCCTTTCTTTTTTTAATTCTATTCTATTTATGAGAACTTCCAAAACAGTGCTGAACAACAGCTGTAACAGCAGGCATCTTACTTTTTTACTCTACTGGGAATATCCACAGTCAAGAGTTACGGAAGTGATCATCCACTCCAAGTTTACTGAAACATTTACCAGCAATGAATTATAGCCAATATTCATAAAAAGTAAATCTTAATGACTTTAACAGAATCATTCACAGACAAGAAACTTTCAGTAAACATTTTTCACCTCAATGTTCAGACCACCTACTGTTATGGGCATCATTTATAAGGAATAAGAATAACGTACTTGTAATTCATAGATACTTAATTCAAACTTAATTAGCAAATGCAATATAAACCTGAAAGATGCAAGAAATTAAGCCTGGAGCTAACAAAGGCAACACACATGTATTTCATTAATGTTCTCTCATTCCTACACTCAAACATTCTCACTTATCACTTAATACTCACTGCCTACAGTGAACCAGGCACAATGCATAAACAAGACAAATTCAGTTCACACACAAGATTCCATAGCTTGAAATTATTGTCAACACACAAAAGTATGTTAGATTTAGTGCTTTAAAGTCTTCAAACTACTTACATATACTGTTTCTGATGTATATTTCATATACATTAAGAACCCCTTAATTTAAGTACAGGTAACTCTATGTAGTCAATATTAACCATTCAGGAGAAACAATACATACTGGATTTATATAATTTTATATAATTTCAGGCTTCCAGTCTCCAGAAATATGAAAAATAAGTTTCTCTTGATTATAAGCTACCAAGTCTATGGTACTGTGTTATAACACCTCAAATTAAGACAAAACTTATCTTTTCCTTATTTATATTTTTGACTTGGATCAAAATATCTATTTACTGTACTTATTTTATACTAAATTTGTTTTCTTGCTGAACACTAATTTATGCCTAAATCCATCTTAATTAAAGACAAAGTTATAATCCATATAGCTCTCTTCTAAATATCAATTTTAAATCAAATCTTACCATCGTAAACATCAGAGTACTCTTAAATATAGCCTATGAATTCTTATGTGACGATTGCTTAGATGTATGGAACAAAAATGCCACAAGTTAATCATTTTGATATATGGAAACTTACAGTGGTATTTGTGCTAAAATATATTGACAACTGATTCTAATATGCTACTGAGAGTGGTTATTTACTGAATGATATCTATATCACCAGCAGTCACAGGAACACAGAATATCAGAAAGAATTTAATCCCAGAAAAAAATACACCTGCAAGAAATACCCAGAAATACAAGAGAATATAAGCTAAGCTCTTTATGTGATCCAGAACCTCAAGGAAGGGAAAAGTCAATATGAGGTGAAGTTGCTCCAGTGAAGCTTTGTGGAAGAGGTAGGTAAGACGTGAGTTGGAGAAGGGAGATACCAGGTTTAAAAAAAAAAAACAAACAACAACAACAAAAAAACACAGTGTATTATAAGTGGAAGAACAGGAACAAAGGGAGAAAGAAGCTCACCCCTGAATTCCTAACTAAAGAAACAGACATGATCGTCATCCTTCCATCCTCAACCATAGCTGGCTGGACTAGAAGCAGGTTCTAGAATCAAGAAGCCAATCCATTAGCAGATCAGCAACCTCAAAGTGTCCTAAGACACAAAAATCTTCCCCAACAGGAATGATGGCAATTAGCCAGATCAACCAACCTCTAGTATCTCTCTCATCTCATTTACTCCCCACGGACCATCAAACGAGTGTCTTTAATCTAATTCCACTCATTTCTAACTGCTTGTGGACACAGCCCCATGAACCTATCTCTGACACGCCTCCCTCCTCCACCCTCATTCTATGGACAGCTCCACTCTTCTGGCTGTCTTGGCCTAGTGCCTGAGAATGTCACTGCTTCTCTCTCATCCCAATTTTCTAAGCAGTTATGACATATGTTACAAGCATCATTTAGCTAGCTCCCTATTCCCATTCCCACCCTTATTACTTAATGCCTCGATTACTGCAGTGACCTCAAGGCTCATCTACCTGCACCTCTATTCCCCTTCTAGCTTCAAACCCTAAAATTCAAGCATCATGATTCTCCTCTGCTTAAAAACCCTTAAGTTTCCCTTTCCACTTAATATTCTTTGACACAGCATAAAAGACATTTCTGCAAGTTACCCTCTGTCTGCTTACCTTTGTAGCCTAACCCCCTTTAAGAGTCATCCCATCCATACTCCTCTCAGAACACAAACCTGAATTCTCTCACCCTTTCCACTATCTGCAATGTCTTTCTCTGAACCCCACCTGGCCCTCAAAATGGCCACCTCAAGTGCCAATGTCCGCAAAAACCTTTTCCAGACATTCAACTATAACAGTCTTCACCATCCCTAACACTCTTAAAGTTAAAACACTGTATCTCAACTGCAGGCCTTAAGATGTCTCCCCTTGGGAGTCCAACTCGAGGATGGAAGATGCCTTAGAGGACTGGGGTGGGGAGGGTGGGGGGGACTCAAGGGGGGGGAGTCAAGGAAGGGAGGGGATATGGGGATATGTGTATAAAAACAGATGATTGAACTTGGTGTACCCCCCAAAAAATAAAAAAATAAAAATAAAAAAAGATGCCTCCCCTTGGGACTCCCCTGGTGGCGCAGTGGTTAAGAATCCGCCTGCCTACAAAAAGAATAAAATACCTAGGAATAAACCTAATCAAGGAGGTAAAAGACCTGTACTCAGAAAACTATAAGACAATGAAAGAAATCAAAGACGACACAAACAGATGAAGGGACGTACCATGTTCTTGGATTGGAAGAATCAACATTGTGAAAATGACTATACTACCCAAAGCAATTTACAGATTCAATGCAATCCCAATCAAATTACCAATGGCATTTTTCCCAGAACGAGAACAAGAAATTTTATGATTTGTGTGGAAATGCAAAAGACCCCGAATAGCCAAAGCTATCTTGAGAAGGAAAGACAGAGTGGGTGGAATCAGGCTTCCTGACTTCAGGCTATACTACAAGGCTACAGTGATCAAGACAGTATGGTATTGGCAGAAAAACAGAAATATACATCAATGGAACAGGATAGAAAGCCCAGAGATAAACTATGGTCAACTAATCTACGACAAAGGAGCCAAGGATATACAATGCAGAAAAGGCAGCCTCTTCAATAGATGGTGCTGGGAAAACTGGACAGCTGCATGTAGAAGAATGAAATTAGAACACTTCCTAACACCATACACAAAAATAAACTCCAAATGGATTAAAGACCTAAATGTAAGGCCAGACACTATCAAACTCCTAGAGGAAAACATAGGAAGGACACTCTTCGACGTAAATAACAGCAAGATCTTTTTTGATCCACCCCCTAGAATGGAAATAAAAACAAAAATAAATAAGTGGGACCTAATGAAACTTCAAAGCTTCTGCACAGAATAGGAAACTATAAGCAAGACGAAACGACAACCCTCAGAATGGGAGAAAATATTTGCAAACGAATCAACAGACAAAGGATTAATCTCTGAAATATATAAAGAGTTCATCCAGCACAATATCAAAAAACAAACAACCCAATCAAAAAATGGGCAGAAGATCTAAATAGGCATCTCTCCAAAGAAGACATACAGATGGCCAAGAGGCACATGAAAAGCTGCTCAACATTACTAGTTATTAAAGAAATGCCATTCAAAACTATGAGGTATCACCTCACACCGGTTAGAATGGGCATCATCAGAAAATCTACAAATAGTAAATGGGGAGAGGGTGTGGAGAAAAGGGAACACTCTTGCATTGCTGGTGGGAATGTAAATTGATACAGTCACTATGGAGGTGGTATGGTGCTTCCTTAAAAAACTAAAAACAGAGTTACCATATGACCCAGCAATCCCACTGCTGGGCATATACCCAGAGAAACCCATAATTCAAAAAGACACACGCACTCCAATGTTCACTGCAGCACTATTTACAATAGCCAGGACATGGAAGCAACCTAAATGTCCACCAACAGATAAATGCATAAAAAAGATGTGGTACATACATACAATGGAATATTACTCAGCTGTGAAAAGGAACGAAACTAGGACATTTGTAGAGACATGGATGGACCCAGAGACTGTCATACAGAGTGAAGTAAGCCAGAAAGAGAAAAACAAATATCGTATATTAACACACATATGTGGACTATAGAAAAATGGTACAAATCAACTGGTTTGCAAGGCAGAAATAGAGACACAGATGTAGAGAACAAACATATGGACACCAAGTGGGGAAAATGGGGAGGGTTGAAAGGGAATGAATTGGGAGACTGGGATACCAAATTGTACACTCTAAATATATGCAGTTTATTGTCTGTTAACTATATCTCAAGAAAAGTTCTTAAAAAAAAAAAAAAAAGAATCCGCCTGCCAGTGCAGGGGACATGGGTCCAATCCCTGGTCCAGGAAGATCCCACATGCCTCAGAGCAACTAAGCCCTTGCACCACAACTACTGAGCCTGCACACTGCAACTGCTGAAGCCCATGCACCTAGAGCCTTGTGCTCTGCAACAAGAGAAGCCACCATAACAAGAAGCCCACACACCACAAGGAGAAGTAGTCCCTGCTCAAAGCAACTAAAGAGTCCACCTGCAGCAACAAAGACCCAATGCAGCCAATAAATAAATATAAAATTTTTAAAAAAAGATGTCTCACCTTGTTAATAGAAATACATGTATGCATGTCCCCGCATAAGATCATAGACTATGAAAACGTGATCGTGATGCATTATTATATCTCACAATTCCCAGCTCAATGCTCAATAAATGTTTTTATGAGTGAGGAAACTGAAGCAAAAACATATCACTGAATAAAACAGGTTTTTCTTGCATTATAAAGCACATACGTCCTAAAGAATCTCTAGATGAAGCAAAATGAAACCCATTTTATATGTTCAACGAGAGCACTAAAATTAAAGAACTATTAATTCCAGGCCCTAAATCATACTGGATTTCATACTTTTCTATAGCCCTGAATTATTCAGTATTCTTTTAAAATAAAATCAAAATACTTAGGGGGTGGCAGTGTGGAAGAATTGGAAACTAGACAATATGAGTTCCAGATCCAGCTCTGCCAATAATAAGACCCATCTTAGTCTGATTAGTAACAACCAATAAACAACACAATTACCTAACTCGTAGACCTCAGTTTCCTTATCAATAAAAATCATTGGATTACACTGGCACTACTCAGTACACCTTTCTGCAATTATGGAAATCTCTATAGCCATGCTGCTCAATATGATAGCCACTAGACACATGTGGCTACTGAACACTTAAAATGTGGCCAGTGTCACTAATTAACTTAAAATTAAATAGCACATGTGGCTAGAAGCTGCTGTGATGGACATGCAGGATTACACTAAGACACCAGCCAGAAATCAAAAACAGATACACAAAAAAATGGAGAGGTAACAGAAAAGGGACAATCATCATCAGAATAAACTAATACTAAAAATTTCTTAGATACAAAGATGAAAGAGAAACTTTTGTTAGCTTTAAATTACAGAAGACTAGTTTCCACATCCTCCCAATCCAGGTAGATTACTGAAATCACAAAAATCCTGAAGCAAAGTTTTAAGCTAAGGGTTTAAAACCCAGATTTAAGTAGGAAAAATACCAATCCAAGGTATATTTAGACATTTTAAAAGATAAAAGATAAAGCTATATAAAAGCTGAAGCACAGAATGTTTGAAGCTGACTTTCAAAGGGATTATATAGATGGCACAAAAAGATTCATTCTCAAGACAAACTGGACTAAATGCTCTTTATTTCTTGTAAGACTCCTTACTTTGCAAAACTGCTCGTAATTGTACCATTTATATATTTAAACACATCCACACACAGAGATGTACCTTTAAAAAAGCAGTAGAACTCAGCCATAAAAAAGAATGAAATTTTGCCATTTGCAACAACATGGATGGACTTGGAGGAGACTATGCTAAGTGAAATAAGTCAGAAACAAATACTGTATGATACTGATATGTGGAATTCAAAAAATACAACAAACAAGTGAATGTAACAAAAAAGAAACAGACTCACAGATACAGAGAACAAACCAGTGGTTACCAGTGCAGAGAGGGAAGGCGGAGGGGCAACATTGGGGTAGGGGGTCTAAGAGGTAGAAACTATTATGTATAAAATAAGCTACTAGGATACATCATAGAACACAGGAAATATAACCAGTATTTTATAATAACTACAAATGGAGTATAAACTTTAAAACTGTGAATCACTCTTTTGTACACCTGTAACTTACATAATATTGCACATCAACTATACGTCAATAGAATAAAACAATCCACACAAAACTATAATTCAAAAAGATACATGCACCCCCAATGCTATGAGCAGCACTATATACAATAAGCAAGACACAGAAGCAACCTAAATGCCCACTGACAGATGAATGGATACGGATGTGGTATATAGTTAATATTCAATGGAATATTACTCAGCCATAAAGAAAGAATGAAATAATGCCATTTACGGCAACATGGATGGACCGAGAGATTACCATACTTAGTGAAGTCAGAAAAAGAAAGACAAATACCATAGGATATCACTTATATATGGAATCTAAAATACGACAGAAATGAACGTATCTACGAAACAGAAACAGATTCACAGATATACAGCCCAGATTTGTGGTTGCTGGGGTCGGGGGGCGGGGGGGAAGGACTGGGAATTTAGGAGTAGCAGATGTAAACTATTATACACAGGATGAATAAACAATGTCCTACTGTATAGCACAGGGAACTATATTCAATATCCCGTGACAAACCATAATGGAAAAGAATATGAAAAATATATATGTATAACTGAATCACTCTGCTGTACAGCAGAAATTAACACACCATTGTAAACCAACTGTACTTCAATAAAATTGTTAAAAAGAAGAAAAAGGGGCTTCCTAGGTGGCGCAGTGGTTAAGAATCTGCCTGCCTATGCAGAGGTCACGGGTTCGATCCTAGCTCCAGGAAGATCCCACATGCCGTGGAGCAACTAAGCCCGTGTGCCAAAAAAATATAAATAAATAAATAAATAAAAAGAAGAAAAAAAACAAAAAAATTTTTTTTAAAGGTTAAAAGCTCAGGCTTTGGAGCCAGACTATTTGAGTTATAACCTTGGCTCTACCACTTACTATCTGTGTGACCCTATCCAAGTTACTTAACTTACAGTGCCTCAGCTTCCCCACCTGCAAAGTAGAGATCATAGCACTAACATCATGTAGTAGGAAATGAGAATTAGATTAGATATGAAGAAATGTTTACATACATATTTACATTCACACATACATATATTTGTAGTTTACATATATATATATATATACACACACACACACAATATACATATATAGCTATGTGTATTTATAGTGCTTGGCACATAGTAAATGCTGAAAAAATTTGCTATTCATATTATTGTAATTATTATTCACAGCATAGTTTCAAACTTTTAGATGGAAACTAGTACAAAGACAATCAATTTGTGTATTTTTAAGAAGGTAATGAAGACTAAAGTCAGCAAATATCTAATTACCTGATAGAACTTTGATTAGAAAATACAAAAATAGGTTTTTTTTATGGCTTTGAACAACAGTTCTCAAAATGCAAAGAACCCAAAGTGGTTTAGAGTTTGCACACTCTCAGTAAAGGCAGGAGCCCAAGCTACTGATGTTCCATGACTGTAGCACAAGATGTTCCTAACTTCTTCACTGTAAAGCAGAGAAAATAAAGCAACAGCAACAAAATAGAGGGGATTCTACAAGTCACCTTATGGGGCCACCTGAATTTAGTGAGCTATCTTCTGAGGTCTACGTATTCAAAGGGCTGTCACATGCAAAGGAGAGAATATGCCAGGTCTCAACTCTTTCCCATTCTTCAATATACAGTGCTTTGTAATACATAGGCAGCATTCAAATTTTGTTTTGATTTGTTTTTGTTTTATGTTTTTTGTTTTTTTGTTTTTTACTGACTGACTTTTAGACCAGATAGGAAGTCACAAAACACACTACTGCATAATCAGAAGATGCAGCAAAGATACAACTTAACTACAGATTCTGCCCAGTGGAGCGAGGAAGGCACTGCACCTGGAAAAGTAAGACTGCAGGCTTCAAGAACTCTCCTTAACTCTCCTTATCAATGATTTCAGTTATGTCTTACAGAACACTTCAGAGCATCAGCCCCCCCACCCCCCCTATAAGGAGGGCTTAGTCCAGAATGATTTCCCAAGTATGTCCTAATACTGATGTTGTACAAATTATCGTACAACATCAAAACTTTCTAAAAGTATGTAGCAATCCTTATATTAACCAAAGCCATAAAAAAAGATACTGTAAACTTAAAGACCTCTGTATTTACAATATTTTTGGTTTCCCTATTTCCCTATCAGAGCAAAGCTGTAAATCGAAATCATCCACTTTATGCCAGGACACTGAGAAGAGTGAACGGACACTATCAGATGAATTTTGAGATCAAGGGAGGAGTTAATTCCCAGCAGCAAAGGCTAGGAAGGAATTTCACACCAGTACCTGGAGAGGGGTGAGAGAGGGAGGTGGAAAGAAGGGAAAGAGCAGCCAGTCAATCAGCTAAGTGAGTTCAATTTCTTCTACCTCTGCCCTGATTCTGCCACCAATAACTCTTCTCCAACCTGCCTGATAACATGAGAAATTCCTCTAACAAGGGTTAAGGCTTTTCTTTACAGGTTTAACAATAAAAACCTAATAATGGTCTTTGACTAAGCACATCAGAATTCAATTACACTTTCTGAAAGGCAATTAAAATCAAATGAGTTTAAATGACTAATATATCAGATTCTTTCCTCTTTGGGCCCTTCAAAGGGGATTAATAAAAAGTGATAGAGGGACTTCCCTGGCGGATTTAAGAATCTGCCTGCCAATGCAGGGGACATAATTAACCTTTGAAGTGAAGAAAAAGTGGTGAGTATGCTATGACAGCAAGACCCACTGAATCTCCCAGGAGGGAATTTGGGCTGAAATCTCTTTATGGATCAATTGCGTTTAGTCTAAGAAAGTCATAAAGATTGACTTATGGAAGTTCTAAATTTATAGGTGCTGATTAGCGTGATTTGGTAGGTAAAATCATTTAGAATACAGGTTAAGTATCCAATTGCTCCTCCTCCCACCATGCATCTTTAAAATCAAGTAGGATAATAAAGCCATCTTTCCCCCACTGTAATAACCATTTTTTTCAGCAATGATACAATAACATGTTCAAGATAATATTTTCAAAGTCTCTATAATACTAACAGCCACATTCCCAAAAAACATGTTTTTGGTTTATACCACCTAACTAGACAAAGGAAAAAATGCTTTAAGTATCTTTAAGACTTAGGGCTTCCTAGGTGGCGCAGTGGTTAAGAATCCGCCTGCCAATGCAGGGACACGGGTTCGATCCCTGCTCCAGGAAGATCCCACATGCCATGGAGCAACTAAGCCCATGTGCCACAACTACTGAGCCTGCGCTTTAGAGCTCGTGAGCCACAACTATTGAGCCCATGTGCTGCAACTACTGAGGCCCACACGCCTTGAGCCCATGCTCCGCAACAAGAGAGGCCACGGCAATGAGGAGCCCGCGCACCACACGGAAGAGTAGCCCCCACTCACTGCAACTAAAAGAAAGCCTGCGCACAGCAAAAAAGACCCAATGCAGCCAATAAAATAAATAAATAAATTAATTAATTATAAAAAAAAGTATCTTTAAGACTTAAAATCAAATATTTCCAAACATAAGAAAAAATACCATAATAAGGCAGTCCAGTATTTTCTTTGCTAAAGAGACAAAAAACTGCCATTAATATTATTAAACACAAATATTAACAAATATTAAGACTATAAAAGACCTAGGCTTATTGATTTCATATTACTAAACAGTCTATAAACAGAACTATTCAAGCACCACCAAGTATATTCAATTCTTTAATATTTTCTCATTAGCAAAAAGTGATTAAAGGTTACCAGAACCTCTGTTTACTTACCCACAAGCCACATACTGTCCATTCCTAGATGTGGCAATGCTTAATCCATATAAACTGCCTTCATCAACAAATCTGTTAAGGCACTTCCTAGAGTTCACATCCCAAACATAAACTTCCCCATCCCCTGAATGAAAGAGTCAAAAAAAAAAAGGTTTGGTTAATTTGTTTTAAACTTGAAAGGCAAGTCCCTCCCTAACAGTATAAGGTATTGCAAATTAAGACCTACTATAAATGTTCTAGGTCTAGAAAACTAGCCTAAAAATGCTTCTTGTATACATTTCCATATATAGAAAACTACATCCTCATCAGTCATTAATAAACAATATCTCTAGATTTACAGGGAAAATCACAAACTCTTGGCATGAGTTGAGCTTTTAGAAAAAGTTTTTATATTTCACTCAATTAAATTATTGGAGCAAAATCTGACAAAACAAAAAACCCACAGGCAAGGGTCTTCCAACATCTATCAACAGGTATGAGAGTACCTAACATGTAAGGCTAGGTGATTCAGAAACCAAACTGATGATGAGGTTGATGACAGAGTAGAAAGAAGTGAAGAATGAACTGATCCAGACCAAAAGGAATTTATAATTTAATTAAGGAGGTATGCACAATTTATTGTAATAAGCACAAACAGTTTAGAGAAGGCAGAATGTGTGAAAGATAAAGGATATTAAATCTGATGAGAACAAAAATATTTTCATGATAGAAATGGCCATCTATTGCCGAAACCAGTCCTTATTCTTTTTTCTCTCTCCTACACACTCAGTACTGATGATCATCGTCTTCCTCACACCCATTATAGATTTGTATGATGACCCTATACCCATCTCAAAGGTGGCCCCTACTCATCTATTTCATCTCTTTCATTTCTGTGGATATTGCTCTAATGTTCACCCTCCTATACTATGATTCTTCCAATAAGAATTCAGTGAGTCTCACTGTTTCAACTATTTCATTAACAAAGAAAATTTTCCAGGCTGGCATAAGGGTTTAAGTCAGACAGAAGTAAAATACATATTTAGAAAAAATTTAATAGGCTCAAATTTTAAAACCTTTATGTTTGTCTGTAGGGTAATGGTACAATAAAGGAAAGTGTTTAAAGACTGGTCTAGCTAGCAACAGGCTAAAATGGGAATGGAAGGGATCAAGGGCAGGAAGACCATCTAGAAAGCAAGCGTATTAGACGGTCATAAGTTGATGGTGACTTAAGGCAAAAGAAGCAGTAATTAGTCCAGGAGAAAACAAAAAGAAAAAACTGGTTAAGTTGAAAAGATAAAAGGTAAATTCTTTCTTCAACACTCCTATCAAAATATTCTTTATATATATAAAACAATAAAAATGAACAATCTGATGCCAATCACATAAATGACTCCTTACAGAAGAAGGAAAGGAGGAGGAAGGGGAGGGGGGAGACCACAAATCAAAATACAGGTAATGCCTAACTTACCAAGGCTCAACTTTTGATTACTCCTCCTCTGATTTTAGGACCTTTCTTCTTATGGTACTGACCAAATGTGTAAATATTTAACATCTACATCCAATTCATATAACCAAATCTCAGTACCTCTGCTGACCCTCCAACTCTTCTCCGCATCTCTGACTCTCCCAGGATCCAAGGGCCATTTCATTAGGAACACCATTACTCTGAACCAATATTTATTCCTAACCCCTCAGAAAACCTAGTATATTAATTAACAGGGAATATGGATGCTACTGACGTTCTTATACTATTTGATTAAAAACATACAAATGTAACTAAACCTTGTGAAAGTTTGATTCTGCCCCAAAACCAAACCAAAAATTAAAGTCAATGCTAAACAATCCTTTTTAAAAAAAGGAGTTTTTGAATAGATTGAACAATACTACTCACTGGCAGAACCACTCTAATGCCTCCCACTACCAAACAGCATGAGCTACGATGAACTTGTGATGGCCCCTGAGATCCTTTAGGAAAAGGAGTAGAGTCACTGAACAGTCAGAAAGGCCCGCAGAAAAGCACAAGATTAGAGACTGTCAGGAATGATAAAGACTTGGGTCAGTACTACTACAGAAATGTCAGAATGAGATTAGAACTATTTTCACTCAACAATGAAGAAAATTCCAAACATTATCCAAGTCAAAATGGACTAAAAGAAAAGAAGTATGATTCTAAGTAACTTTCAAAAAGAAAGTAAGAAAGTCTCAGAGTGAATCATCTTCTAAATATGCACTTTCTTCCCATCTAACCCTTCACCATTACTAATTAGTAAATGAGATGGCAAACAGCAATGAAACGTGACTTTTAAAAATAAAAATGATTTTCTTACTAACACAAAAAACTCTAAAATCAAATCCAGTTTTGGTTAAAGTTGATATTTAAAAACATCCAAAGCATCAAAGAAGCTTCAGATCATTTTGTCATTAACTTAACTTACCTGAAGATGCATATACTTTCTTACTATCTGAAGAGAATGTGGATGCTGCAATCCTTCCATTAATTTTCATACTACTGATTAGCTCTTTAGTCTGAAAGAATAATGAATATTACTTAGTGAATTGTTAGAGCTGCAAAGAAGAATCACAACGTATAGAATAAAAACAATCTACTTCTCTTTTTTGTAGCACCTACTCAACTTTTGTTTTTCCCTATACTCAAAAAATAAGTTCTTCCCCAACTGCCCACAACTTCTCCCTAAGTCCCACTATGTTCCTCTACTTGAGAGGCAGATTGAAGGACACCATGAGTTACGGTTCAAGACTATCCCTACACTCATGTCTCACCCTAGAAGAACAAGCAACAGCTAATAATGGTTCACCTTCATTGACAGCAAGTGAAAATATCCAGCAACACCATTTATAAGCAAAAAGGACCCATCTCGGGAGACTTCGAAGCTCCTCACTATCTTCTCCTTCAAACCTAAGAAAGGAGATGAATCAATAAGGATTAAAAGTTCACAATAAAGCTTTCACTGACAATTGAGAGTTTCTTAAATAAAACACAGGCTCAGACTCTGAATAAGTCTGACCCCATGCATCACTGAGTATGACCCAAATATAAGGCCACTACAAAATGCTTAGCAAACTTCTGTTCTTTGTCTTGGTTAACAGTCACCATTTTAATTGTAGGCCAGAGATTCAGCTCTCCAACCAGTAAACTTACTGACTAATTTTCTAAATGTAAACAGTAATACCTGTAATTAACTAAAAGGATAAATTAAGCTTCTCTGTCACAAGGCTCATCACCAGAAGGGAAATACACTGCCACAAAGACAGCTAAAACATAGTAACATGTAGAAACTAGTTGCTAGCCATCTACTAAACATCCCATGATGAATGGGACTCTAATTCTTAACTTTGTGGATCCAAAAAGGAAAAAAACCACACCACGTGTCAGTAGTGTACTCAAAGGGTTGATTAGCTTCTCAAGATTCCTGTAACCAAATCACATGAGCCAAGTATATAGACCAGAGAGTCAATTTACTTATTTATAATGGGACATGTTCCTTTCCCATGCCTAAAAGGCTCATACTGACTATGCAGGAGACCCCTTCTGATATTAAATTGCTTAGAGAGCCAACTTTCCCATTAACAAGCTGCCTAATAGAAAGGATACATAAGAATAACTAGCTACACTCCCAGTGAAGGGAAGTAACTGGCCAAGGTGACAGAGAGAAGAGGATTTTCACTACTCATTTGTACGTACTGGATTTTTGCACCATGTGAATGTATCGTTTAGTCAAAAAAAAAAAAAATTATTAAAACAAATTTAAGTTGTGAAGTTAAAATATTAATCAGAAAAAAGAATTTAGAAAAATGCAATGAAGAGTTCTTGTGCCCCCCCACAGGAAGATGATGGTTAAAGGTCCCACAGACCATCTCTGCACTATTAACAGTCTTTGTGTAAATGGTTCACAATACTACAAAACTGGACCTCCCACTCCCCACCAAGAGTCTACACCCTAGCTTCCTTGATTGCGATCAGCCCAGACACATATTTCCAATCACTAGGGTTACTTCTGCTAGAGATGACCAATCTTCCTCACAATGACTCTAGTCCTACTAAGGGTAATATTTATCCCAAACTTTGGGCAAACATTATATACTGACTACAGCACACAGAAACGGCTCCAAACATAGGGAAATTATCATTACACGATGAAGCAGGGAAGGGAGTTAGCTCTAGCACAGTTTGGGACTACAGCTGGAAACCCCTCCAGACCCACTCCTAAGAGCACAGTATCAGAAAGTGGCAACGCAAGAGAGAACTCAAAGTGTTCACCCTGAAGCCCAAAGCTGGGCATCACCACAGTCATGGAGGACTGCAGACTGCACAGGTGTCACAAGGGCAACAGGAAACAAACTTAACCTCATACTGTTGCAGGACCAGTGTGAACACAAACCCAGGATCGCAGCAACAGAGGCAAAATGCCAGAGAACTCTTTACACAGTCCACTGCTCACTGCCCACAGTGAAAGACCTTACATTTTTGACCTGAGTAAGCCTGTTGTTTGGGGTAATTCAGGAGAGAGGGTTGTTTTCAAGAAGAAAATACTAAACTTCCAACAAATAAGGACAAACAGTAGGTTTATCAATTAATTGGAAAAATAAGAAAGGCAACCATATTTTTACCCAAAGCTTACAGTGTATTATACCAGTTACATGTACATAGCATCTTGCTTTTAACTCCACAAAAAATTAGTTATAAGAAATGCTAATATCGGAGAAGAATCAAGATGGCGGAGTAGGAGGACGTGTGCTCACCCCCTCTTGCAAGAGCATCGGAATTACAACTAACTGCTGAACAACCATCAACAGAAACACACTGGAACTCACTAAAAAAAAAAACCCACATCCAGAGACAAAGGAGAAGCCACAATGAGACGGTAGGAGGGGCGCGATCGCGTTAAAATCAAATCCCATAAATGCTGGGTGGGTGACTCACAAGCTGGAGAACACTTAAACCACAGAAGTCCTGAGGGTTCTGAGCCCCACGTCAGGCTTCCTAACCTGGTGGTCCAGCAACGGGAGGAGGAATCCCCAGAGAATCAGACTTTGCAAGCCAGCAGGATTTGACTACAGGACCTCCACAGGACTGGGGGAATCCGAGACTCCACTCTTGGAGGGCACACAAAAAAGTGTGCTCACCAGGACCCAGGGGGAAGGAGCAGTGACCCCATAGGAGACTGAACCAGACCTACCTGCTGGTGTTGGAGGGTTGCCTGCAGAGGCGGCGGGCAGCTGTGGCTCACCGAGGAGACAGGGGCACTGGCAGCAGGGGTTCTGAGAAGTGCTCATTGGCGTGAGCCCTTGTAGAGTCCACCATTAGCTCCACCAAAGAGCCTGTAAGCTCCAGTGCTGGGTCGCCTCAGGCCAAACATCAAACAAGGTGGGAACACAGCCCCACCCATTGGCAGACAAGCAGATTAAAGTGTCACTGAGCTCCACCCACCCAGCCCAACCCACCATCAGTCCCTCCCATGAGGAGGCACCCAGGAGCCTCCTGCACAGCTTCCTTCAAAAGAGGGCAGACAGCAGAATCAAGCAGTATCAGCACTATTTCATCTTGTGGAACTGAAAATCACATCCACAGAAAGACAGAGAAAATGAAAAGGCAAAAGACTTTGTACCAGTTGAAGGGACAAGATAAAACACCACAAAAACAACTAAATGAAGAGGAGATAGGCACTCTTCCGGAAAAAGAATTCAGAATAATGATGGTGAAGATGATCCAGGACTTTGAAAAAAGACTGGATGCGAAGATGGAAAAGTTGCAAGAAAAGTTTACCAAAGACCTAGAAGAATTAAAGAACAAACAAACAGAGATATGCAACACAATAACTGAAATGAAAAATACAGTAGAAGGAACCAATAGCAGATTAACTGAGGCAGAAGGACGAATAAGTGACCTGGAAGACAGAATGGTGAAATGCTAATATCAATATTACAATTGCTTTTTACAAAAGCTGGACCTTTCAAAATAGAAGCCAGATATAATTTATAATACGGCCTTGAGAAAGAAGATACAGAGCTTTATAGATATCAGATATAAATGTTTCTATAGATTATGGAATGAGATTTCTTTTCTTTTTGGCAGCCTCTTGCAGCATGTGGCATCTTAGTTCCCCAACCAGGGATCGAACCCACGCCCCCTTCATTGGAAGCACGGAGTCTTAACTTCTGGACCGCCAGAGAAGTCACAGGAATAAGATTTTCAGGTCAACTGCTGAGCAACTGATAAGAAAAAGAATGGCCAATTTAATTAGAATAGAGCCAAATTCCACTGGAAGGGAAGTGGACTGATTGTGATCAGATAGATTATATGCTCTTCTTAACAATGGCAACAGTTACCAATGACTGAGCATTTACCAAGTGGCAGGTACTTTTTCATGTGTTTCTAAAAAATGTTTTAGAACCCTTGAGTTTACAGAAAGAGAAAAATGAGGCTCATCAATGACCATGTAAATGGTCAAAATGCCTGTATATCAAAATGGCTGCCTGACAGACTAACTTGATTCCCAAATGGTCAAATTCCTTGTGTTTACCTAGAACAAGACAGTTCCCTTAAGAACTGTCTTTCTCTTCTAGGGACCTGCCTGATGGTCCAGTGGTTAAGACTCCGTGCTCTCAATGCAGGGGGTCTGGGTTCAATCCCTGGTCAGGGAACTAGATCCTACATGCCACAACTAAAGATCTCGCATGCTGCAACTAAAGATTCCGCATGTGGCAATTAAGACCCTGCATGCCCAAGTAAGACCTGGCCCAGGCAGGTAGGTAGGTAAGGTAGGTATAGGTAGGTAGGTAGATAGGTAGATAGACAGACAAATAAATAAACAAACAAACAAACAAACAAACTGTCCTTCTAAATCATGCAACAGAAACTGCTTCTGGAGTGTGAACTAGTAATCTGTGGCTCTTAACCTTTCTGAGTGCCAGTCTGGTGAAGTGTATGATACCCTTCTCAAAATAATGGTTGTTTAAAACTTGTATAACTGAAGAAAATGCTAAATTTCAGTTAGAGGTCAGTGAAAATAAAGAGGTAATGTTCTTCCTATCCAACTTCACGGACCCCTGAATTCTGAGAGTCCATGGACCCCACAGTTATAAGCCCTGACAGTGGAAGGAACCATAACACAGAATTCTTCAGAATGCATCAATTCTGAATTCTCCATTTTTCAGACTTGCATTTATGACAACCAAGTGCTCACATACACATAAAGCTTGCATAGCCTAACCTGTCAGCAATTTTCCCCCTTGTTTTACTGTCCTTAATTAATTTCTTGAGTTATTAGTAGTGTTTTATAACAAGACTGAGAATTATATTCAATAACATAACACCACTAAAAGAAACACATTTGATTTACCATGACATTATTACCAAGTTATGCTTATTGAGGAAAGAGAAGGAAAAATATTAAAAGGCAAAGGTTAATGCCATGTCTTAGAAGAAGCTGGTAATCAGATACAAACCCCTACACATCAGCGGATCCACAATACACATCACTAACTAATGGATCTCAGCCACCCCTGGTTTGCTTTTCCCAAGAGGATGCAAGGCAAGGAAGAACCAGAGTACATACGTTGTTTTCTGTTTCAATATGGGGAGACAGTTTAAGGTTTTCCAACTCAAAGGGAGACTCAAAGGGAAATCTATGCACCAGCAGCATCAGCAGCATCTGAGAACTTGTTAGAAATGCAGAATCAGGCCCACCTCAGAACAACGAAATCAGAGTCTGTATTTTAACAAGATCCCCAGGTGATTTTATATGCATGTTAATGCTTGAGAAACATTGATTTAAAGCGTAAGTAGATAAATTAAAAAACCCGGTTGGAGGATTTCCCTGGTTGCTCAGTGGTTAAGAATCCGCCTTCCAATGCAGGGGACACGGGTTCGATGCCTGGTCCAGGAAGATTCCACATGCTACAGAGCAACTAAGCCCGTGCACCACAACTACTGAGCCTGCACTCTAGAGCCCGAGAGTCACAACCACTGAAGCCTGTGATCTGCAAGAAGAGAAGCCACCACAATGAGAAGTCCGCACACTGCAACAAGGAGTAGCCCCCACTCTCCACAGCTAGAGAAAAGCCTGTGCAGCCACAAAGACCCAACACAGCCAAAATAAATAAATAAATTTTTAAAATTCAAAAACACAAAATTAAAAAATAAATATTCTATTGGGAGGAAAAAAAGTGGTTGTAAATGCTGTTAAACAAACTCAGCTGCGAGCTGAGGGGAAGAAGGGGTGGGTGTCAGCTATATGTTCAATTCGAAAACTTACCTCTTACTTGATGCACAGGAATTAGCTTTCCAGCCAGCATATCATAGACATAAAGAACCTTGCTATGAGTACTTGTGGCTAAAACCTCTTCTCCATTAGCACTAAAACAGGCCTTAAAGATTGGAAACTTTTCCAAATAGATGCTCTGAATTTTAGGATTTGCTTTTCCATCCACCTATAAGGAAATACAAAATATTCCTTTTGATTATTTCCACAGACCACGTATGCTGATTGTAAACACTTTTCACTACAAGTCTTCATTTAAAAAAGCATACCTGAAATAGTGACACAGCATTATCTAGTCCAGCGACCATCACAACCTGTGCACGAGGATGGAACTGCACAGATGAGATTCGAGCAGTAGTAGGACGTTCAGCATTAGCATGTTGGCAGTTCTTCATCTATGGAAAAATAAAGCCGGAATTTTATCAATTCAAATGGGTTAACATTATTTTCTTTAAAGCATGAAGACATTATAAAGTAGTTTACAATGCAGAAGAAAGTGCATCGGAATAGTAACCAGAAGACCACAACTCTCCTACAAACTAGTATTCTAGTATAGTGTTTTCCTATATAAGAATCCATTTTTACCATATTTCAAAGTAGGGGATTAAATCGTTAAGGTCTCAGAACACTAGTATATAGTCATTTCCCCAAGATACTCCCATTTGAGTTAGGAGACTTTTACTTCTGTGGATATTTTACTTAAAACTCCTATTCTGGGGACTTCCCTGGTGACGCAGTGGTTAAGAATCCACCTGCCAATGTAGGGGACATAGGTTTGATCCCTGCTCCAAGAAGATCCGACATGACGTGGAGCAACTAAGCCCATGCACCACAACTACTGAGCCTGTGTGAGCCACAGCTATTGAGCCCATGTGCCGCAACTACTGAAGCCCACACACCTAGAGTCCACGTTCCTCAACAAGAGAAGCCACCATAATGAGAAGCCCGCACACCATAACGAAGAGTAGCCTCCTCTTGCCGCAACCAGAGAAAGCCCATGTACAGCAAAAAAGACCATTAAAAAAACAAACAACCAGAAAACTGCTAGCACTAATTGATGAGTTTAGTAAAGTAGCAGGATACAAAATTAATGCACAGAAATCTCTTGCATTCCTATACACTAACAATGGAAGAGCAGAAAGAAATTAAGGAAACTCTCCCATTCATCATTGCAACAAAAAGAATAAAATACCTAGGAATAAACCTGCAAAAAGATCTGTACGAGGAAACTTTAAGACATTGATGAAAGAAATCAAAGACGACACAAACAGATGGAGAGATATACCATGTTCCTGGATTGGAAGAATCAACATCGTGAAAATGACTGCTCTACCCAAAGCAATTTACAGATTCAATGCAATCCCTATCAAATTACCAATGGCATTTTTCACAGAACTAGAGCAAGAAATCTTACGATTTGTATGGAAACGCAAAAGACCCTAAAGAGCCAAAGCAATCTTGAGAAGGAAAAATGGAGTTGGTGCAATCAGGCTCCCTGACTTCAAACTATACTACAAGGCCATAGTGATCAAGACAGTATGGTACTGGCACAAAAATAGAAATATAGATCAATGGAATAGAATAGAGAACTCAGAAGTAAGCCCAAACACATATGGGCACCTTATCTTTGACAAAGGAGGCACGAGTATACAATGGAAAAAAGACAGCCTCTTCAATAAGTGGTGCTGGGAAAATTGGACAGCAACATGTAAAAGAATGAAATTAGAACACTTCCTAACACCATACACAAAAATAAACTCAAAATGGATTAAACACCTACATGTAAGGCCACACACTATAAAACTCCTAGAGGAAAACATAGGCAGAACACTCTATGACATCCATCAAAGCAAGATCCTTTTTGACCCACCTCCTAGAATCATGGAAATAAAATCAAGAATAAACAAATGGGACCTCATGAAACTTAAAAGCTTTTGCACAGCAAAAGAAACCATTAACAAGCCTAAAAGGAAACCCTCAGAGTGGGAAAAAATAATTGCCTATGAAACAACGGACAAAGGATTAACCTCCAAAATATACAAGCAACTCATGAAGCTTAATACCAAAAAAGCAAATAACCCAATCCACAAATGGGCAGAAGACCTAAATAGACATTTCTCCAAAGAAGACATACAGATGGCTAACAAACACATGAAAAGATGCTCAACATCACTAATCATCAGAGAAATGCAAGTCAAAGCTACAATGAGGTATCACCTCACACCGATCAGAATGGCCATCATCACAAAATCTGGAAACAACAAATGTTGGAGAGGGTGTGGAGAAAAAGGAACTCTCCTGCACTGTTGGTGGGACTGTAAGTTGGTACAGCCACTATGGAAAACAATTTGGAGGTTCCTTAAAAAACTACAAATAGAACTACCATATGATCCAGTAATCTCACTGCTGGGCATATACCCAAAGAAAACCATAATCCCAAAAGAAACTTGTACCATAATGTTTATTGCAGCACTCTTTACAATAGCCAGGACATGGAAGCAACCTAAATGCCCATCAACAAATGAATGGATACAGAAGATGTGGCATATACATACAATGGAATATTACTTAGCTATAAAAAGGGATGAGATGGAGCTATATGTCATGAGGTGGATAGAACTACAGTCTGTCATACAGAGTGAAGTCAGAAAGAGAAAGACAAATATTGTATGCTAACTCACATATACGGAATCTAAAAATGGTACTGATGAACTCAGTGACAAGAACAAGGACGCAGATACAGAGAATGGACTGGAGAACTCGAGGTTTGGGAGGGGGCAGGGGGTGAAGGGGAAGCTGAGACGAAGCGAGAGAGTAGCACAGACATATATATACTACCAACTGTAAAATAGATAGTCAGTGGGAAGTTGTTGTATAATAAAGGGAGTCCAACTCGAGGATGGAAGATGCCTTAGAGGACTGGGGCGGGGAGGGTGGGGGGGACTCGAGGTGGGGGGAGTCAAGGAAGGGAGGGCATACAGGGATATGTGTATAAAAACAGATGATTGAACTTGGTGTACCCCCCAAAAAATAATAAATTAAATAAACAAACAAACAAACAAACAAAAACTCTGGGCCAGGAAAAAATTAGCCTTATGCAACAGCAAACTGGCTGGACCCATTGGGAAGCTGTGTTCTAGACTGTGAGCGAGAAGAACAGGAAGGCTCATACACCTCCCAGAAGCAACTGAGACCAAGAATGAGTTAGGGGTGGTGGCTCAGTCCTACCGAGTTGTGAAAGTGGTATGTGGTAGCAAGCAGAATACTGCATCCCCCCCATGCCCCCAAATGTCCACACCCTAATGCCTAGAACATACGAATATGTTACCTTACATAGCAGAGGGGGAACAGAGGTTGCAGATGGAATTAAGACTGCTAACCAGCTGCACTTAAAATATAAAATAGAAAGATTATGCTGGATTAACCAGGTAGGCCCAGTATCATCACAGGAGTCCTGACATGCGGAATAAGGCACTGTTAGTGATGAAAAGGACTTGACCCACCACTGCTGGCTCTGAAGATGGAAGGGGGCCAGAAGCCAAGGAATGCAGGTGGCAAAGCAAGTAAAGGGACTCTCCTGAGCCTCCAGAAAGGAATGCAGCCCTTGATTTTAGCCCACTGAGACCCATGTTAGACTCCTAACCTGCAGAATTAGATAATAAATTTGTGTTTTTTAGGCTACTGGGAGAAAAAAAAAAAAAACTCCGACTCTGCCATTTCTGCAGTCATGGTACAAAATACGAGGCACTGGGTAGTCATTCCCATGGTTCTACGGTTGGCATGGATTGTTTATGTTCTCCTCTCAGAGTACATGGTTGCTAGTTTAAAGTAATGATGATCTCATGCATCACTGGGACTATTTTCAGGTTTTTTTGGTTTTTACAGGTTTTCCCCTCTGCATTAAAAATGCAATTATATAAAAAACACAGTATCATATGATGTTTTGTTTGTAACCCCTGAAGTTAAATTTTTATGGTGACTACATTTTCAACGGAGGTGAATTTACCCTACGAGGAGCTAAATGAGTTATCTTCACAGGGTGGGAAGAGACAGAATCACTCTGTCCAGCAATTTACCATAATAAGGTCCCCTGTCCCGCACCTAAATTCACATGCTACCATTTTAATAATGGGGAAAACTATGTCAAAGAGAGAACTGTTCATTTGACAGATATTTAACTGAAGCAAGTGCTGGGTAGGCACTTGGTTACCACAATGAACAAGTGAGACACAATGATGAGTTAGAAAGTAACTAGAGTAAGCCACTTTAGATAAGATGGCCAAGAAAAACATTTCTAGGGCATCATGTGAGCAGAAAGGTAAGAATGAGTTGGCCACTGGCAGTACTTGAAGAACACACAAAAGAATGAGCAAGAGCAAAGGTTCAGAGGCAAGGAAGGATTCAGCATGTGCAAGAAACAGAAAGAAGGCCTGTGTGGCCTAAGTGAGGAATAAGAGGAAAAGGTATGAGATGAAGTTGAAGACATAGGCAGAAGCCAGATTCTGTGAAGGGCACTGATGACTATGATACGGAATTCAGAAATTTTCAAAGAGCAATGAAAAGTGACAGGACATGATATTTTATTTGTAGAAGACCCCTCAGGCTACTACAGGAAGAACGGTTTAGGAAGAAGTAAAGTGGAAGTGGAGAGTCTAGCCACGAAGCTGTTGCCCAGTACTGGGCGAGATGACAGCAGCATGAACTAGGCTGGTGCCAACAGAAGGGATGAGAAATCCGAAAGGAGGAATCAAATAAGATTCCTAAAAAGATTCCTGGGAGCATAATTTAATCTTATCATTTTTGCAAAAGGTAAAAAAACCTAACACAAATATTTACCAAAGCAAAATGACAGCAAGTACACTTAATCCCACAGAGAATAGGAATCCATACATTTGTAACTGGGAAGTATGTTGGATTCAGAGGTAATTAGCTTTGACCCAATTTTACTGATTCTCACCTTTAAGATTCCTTTAGGAAGAGAAGCTGATGTGGATATGAAATTCCCAGTCCTTTGCAACAAATCATCTTCATCCTCTTCACTTTCATCTAAGGCAAACAAACCCACAGGCTGATCTTTAGAAGCAATGAGATGGCCGTTATTTACCCCAAACATCTATATTTCAAACTTCAACTCCCCTCCCGGTCTCCCAACCTCAATCATTTTATTTAAGCTGCAACTGATAAAAGTAATATAAAAAAAGTAATATAAAAAGCAAAATAAATTTCAAGGAGAGGAAAAAGATGACAAAGACTTCAATGTATATGGTTAAAATCAAAGCCTGATTCTGGAACGAAAGACACACATTCACTACAGTGACTAAAACAACATGAAATGAAATAAAGATGAAATAGAGTCAGTATTTTAAAAAGAGAAACTCATAATTGTGGCAAAATTGGCAACAGGATGAACAGCAGATCTAGCTTAACAACCCACAGGAAAAAGAACTGGAACTTTTAGCTGACTGAGAGATCAATGTCAGCAAACTGTGTATCAGAACTCCAAAGAGAGGTAGTAAGGCTGCTTTTCCCCTAGAGGTAACTGACAATGCTAGTAAAGAAAGCTGAGAAGCTAAGCAGAGTGTTTAAAACACTTGTAGGGTTAAGAGGGCAAAACTAACACCAAAATCCCTCTAAGGTTCCTAAGGGCTCTGGCAAACCACCAAGCTCTGGATTGCTGCCACAAAAGGCTACACATAAAATTAAAGGTGAAATCAAAGAATTATGAGAAAAATCTCCCAGGAACTGAAATCTAGCTTTGAATCCTCACGGCTCTCTCTCTAAAATAAGATGTTCTAGCATTGCTAGGGCTCCTTGCCCAGCCACCTACCCAAAAACAAATATACAAATTCTCTGGAGAAAGATATCATTGTCCTAGACCTCTAGTTAATCAATACTATTTTTCATATATAATGCCCACCACTCAGTGAAATATAACCAGGTCAATAATAACAACGTAAGATAATCTGACTGAACATCTAAGGAAAAACAAACAATCCTCATAGGACATCTAGATAATGGAGTTATTAGACATAAAATTTTTAAATATTATGTTTAAAACTCATAGAAAAACCTCAGGTCTGTGGTTACAAGAGATGGGGGGGTAAGGTGAGGGGGAACTGGATGAAGGCAGTCAAAAGGTACAAACTTGGGCTTCCTAGGTGGCGCAGTGGTTAAGAATCCGCCTGCCAATGCAGAGGACATGGGTTCGATCCCTGCTCCAGGAAGATCCCACATGCCACGGAGCAACTAAGCCCGTGTGCCAAAAAAAAAAAAAGGGAAGAAAGTAAAATAAAAAAAAAAAAAGGGGGGGGAAGAAAGTAAAATTTAAAAAAAAAAAAAAGGGAAGAAAAGTAAAATAAAAAAAAGGGAAGAAAGTAAAATAAAAAAAAAGGGAAGAAAGTAAAATTTAAAAAAAAAAGGGAAGAAAGTAAAATTAAAAAAAAAAGGGGGGGAAGAAAGTAAAATTTAAAAAAAAAAAAAAGGGGGCTTCCTAGGTGGCGCAGTGGTTGAGAATCCGCCTGCCAAAGCAGGGGACACGGGTTCGATCTCTGCTCCAGGAAGATCCCACATGCCACGGAGCAATGAAGCCCATGCACCACAACTGTTGAGCCTGTGCTTTAGAGCCTGTGAGCCACAACTATTGAGCCCAAGTGCTGCAACTACTGAAGCCCACGTGCCTGGAGCTCGTGCTCTGCAACAAGAGAAGCCACGGCAACGAGGAGCCTGCACACCACAACAAAGAGTAGCCCCCACTCACCGCAACTAAAAAGAAAGCCCGCGCACAGCAAAAAAAAAAAAAAAAAAAGACCCAACACAGCCAATAAAATACATAAATTAATTAATTAATTAAAAAAAAAAGGGAAGAAAGTAAAATTAAAAAAAAAAAAAAGGTACAAACTCCCAGTTATAAGATAAATAAGTACTAGGGATATAATGTACAACATGATAAATACAACTCTGCTGTATGTTATATATGAAAGTTGTTAAGACAGTAAATCCTAAGACTTCTCATCACAAGGAAGAATACCTCTTTTCTATTTCTTTAATTTTTTATCTATATGAGATGACGGATGTTCACTGAACTTATTGTGGTAATCCTTTCATGATGTATGTAAGTCAAATCATTACACTGTACACCTTAAACTTATACAGTTCGGTATGTCAATTATATCTCAATAAAAATGGAAGGAAAAATAACAGAAAATAAAAATTAAAAATTTATGTTTAACATATTGAAGATAATGAAAGATTAGACTCAGAATTAAGCCAGAGAACTAGACTATTTAAAAACAAGAAGCAAATGGAAATTCTACAACTGAAAAATACAGTAATTAAAATTAACACCCCAGTGGATGGTTTTAACAGGATATCAAAATTACCTGAAAAGAGAATTAGTGGTCTGGAAAAAGGATCAGAAAAAAATATCCAGACTAAAGTACAGAAAGCAGAAAGACAGAAAACACAGAAAAGAACACAGTCTACAGCCACACCACCCTGCATGTGCCTGATCTCACCAGAAAAGAACACAGAATATGTTTTTAAAAAAATTTTTTTAACACACATGCAATTGGTATCCCAGAAGAAAAGAAAGAACGGAACAAAAACAATACTTGAAGAGATAACAGGCAAGAATTTCCAAAACTTAGAAAAGACATCTAGCAAGATTCAAGAGCACCTATGAAGACCAAGCAGAATATAAAGCAAGCTAAAAAGATGGGGGGGAGGGGGTGCGGAGTAGGGGGAATAAACTGCCAAAACAGCAACAATAAAACAATCCATGATATTAAGGAATTACTGTTGATTTCTGAAGGCATATGTTAATAACATTACAGTTATGTTTAAAGGAGGGAGTACTTCTCTTTTAAAGATACTCAATCTAGGGATTTCCCAGGCAGTCCAGTAGTTAAGACTTTGCATTTCCACTGCAGGGGGCACAGTTTCAATCCCTGGTCAGGGAACCCACATGCTGGGTAAAAATAACAAATAACACGTTGGAGATAACAGTGAAGCTGGGTTATAGTCACCACTCTGCCAATAAGTATACCTTGGACAAATCACTTTTATCTTTTTGAACTTTACTCCCATCATCTGTACAATTAAGGTATTAGATTTGCATATCCCAGATAGTAACAGACTGGCTAACTGCTGACCTAATTCATTTCCTCTCTCTCCGGCACAAAGACAAACTGTATTTCCTGGTATTCCATATAGTTGGTGTGGCCTCATGACTGAATTCTGGCCAATAAAATGTAGGTGAAAGTATCATGTACCACTTCCAGAACAGGCCAATAAAAACCTCCCTTGGTGAGCCTCCCTCTCTTTTCCTATAAGTCAACTGGTAGTCAACATCTTGGGCAACTTTGGAAGACCAGTCTGAAGATGGCAGAACCTCTATAAACTCAGGTCCCTGAAGTAGAGCACTATCTTCTCACCACCCCAACTGTACTCACAGGAAAAAAAAATTCTACTGGATTAAGCCCCTGAGATCTGGGAGATTTTCTGCTTCAATGTTAGCATAAACCTGTAATTACATGGATCTAAAATGTTGTGGTTCTATGAATGCAGTATTCTAAAACGGATAATAAAATTAAATTTCACCCAGGAGGGTAAACTGGTGATCAAGGTTTATAATTATGTCATGTAAAAAAATAAAGTGACAGGATGGGACTTCCCTGGTGGTCCAGTGGTTAAGACTGCACTCCCAATGCAGGGGGCATGAGTTTGATCCCTGGTCAGGGAACTAAGATCCTGCACGCTGTGCAGCGCAGCCAAAAAAAAAAAAAAAGTGACAGGCCAAGATGATTAATATATTAAAAAAAACAACAGAAGACTTTTATATGAAAAACAGGTAAGATTATATCTCTTCAAAAGGTAGGACTACAAAGTGTAGGGAGCTAAATTTCAAAATAGTAAAAAATTACAACAATTAGTTCTCAAAGAGAAGAGGAAAAGAGAAACAGTCTAATAAAGAGCACAACATTATTTGAAATATTTAAGCAGAGGCTGAATTATCATCTAACAGATGTTACAGAAAAGATTCTTGTAGTGGATAATGTTAGGCTACATCACTAAGAGTCCTTCAACCTCTAGAAGCATCTGGTTTGAAACCAGAAGGTAAGTTTCTACTTAAAAACAGACTGCATTTTCTAACAGAATTATATAAAACAACTGGCTCCTTGTAAGGGCTCCCAGTATTGAATACCATGAGGACTAACATGGGTGGGGAGAAGGGAGGGAGAAGTGATGATGATATTCAAACAGAAGTTCATCAGATATCAAAGATGCTAAGAAAGGAGCTCCTGCATTACAATGGGGGGATACACTCTAGAGTCCCTCAAGGATTTCAAAGGTCAGTCCCAAGCCTAAAATTTGTAACTCCAAGAACTCAAATCAGATCTTGGCCAAACCATTCATATTAATAATAACTAAACTCAAAGATCTAAACAGCAGAAAACAGTTTTGGTATAAGTCAAACTTAAAATCTGGGGTTGAAAAATAGATTTTTAGAAAGTGAGTAATCACCTGGGCCTGACCTGACATGTGCTCCTTAGAATGACATCCCATTTCCTAGTGGATAGCTGGATCAGCTGCTCATGTCTTTGGAAGGGGCTTTGAATCAAGAAATAACACTACTATTTATTTTTAACTTAATCCTATACCATAATGTAACATAGTTCTGTTGAGGAAAAACATCATAAAATTCATCCATTATTGTCTTTACAGGTAAAGAATATGCTATTAAGTACATTTTATACTATTGTAAAAGGGCTCCCCTTGGAGAAATGGCAGACTTCAAAACCAGACATTAAAAAAAAAAAAGATATATTTCACCAGCTTTTAACAAGCCTCATGAGAAACCTCAAAAAATAACAGAACAGGAATAGGAATCTATTTACCAACTTAAACAGAGATGTCAATACTCACCATCTGAAGATATTTTCCGCTTACTGGTCTCTGCCCAGGCAGGTACGCCCCCCATGGCATGCTGGAATCTAAGCAAAAACATAAAAATAAAATTTTGCAGTGAGCACTGTATTTATATAGCGCTTGATACATTTAAAGAATATAGGTCAGAGCATGAATAATCTCTTCCAAAGAAGTTATCATCTTTAAGAACAGAAGGGCTACTCACACAGGATAGCCACAATCTGCCTAAATTGCTAACTTTCACGAACTTTTAACCATCTAAACTAGTCCTGGATACAGGACACCAGGATACATAGTTGTTGTTACTTATTTACATATAGTTACCAGATTTGGTGGCTAAGTAAAGAAAGAGAAATCTCTTTGTGGTTATAAATCAATGCTATAGTACACAGAGTACACAAAAGATACTAGAACACGTCTGAAAAAAAAAAAAACAGACTGGTAAAATAAACAAAATTTCATCATATATCCTTTGAATAAAATGGGAGCATTTCACCCTGGAAAAAGTAAGCTTCAGGAGAAGCATGACAGTTATATTCTGAAGGGCTGGTATTTGGAAGCCTGCAAAGAAATCATTCTAATTTTTTAATGCAGAATCACAGACAAGTCCACTTAAGCCCGCTAGCCATAAATAACTAGAAAACTGGACAAAATACATGAAACTATTTTCAGAAACGGACAAGCAACATAGGACTATGATCCCTAAGAGAAGGGAAATAACAAGGTGAGCCATGCTGAGATTTTCCCCTCAAGGCATTTTTATAAGACCCTGACACAGAGACAAGGAGAAAAACGTCAGACTTGAAAGAGGCTGAGACAACAGGAATTTGAGGGGCAGTCAACTGTAGAGAAGGAAGAAAAGAGCTCCAGCAATCTGCACAGGGGTCCACAGACACTTCTTCTAAATACTAAGCTGCACACTCATAGGATGAAACTCCATGAGGTCAAGCAAAGAACTACTAGGGGGCTATAAGTGGCACAGAACCAAAGCTCAGACATTTGAGTTTAACCAGTCAGAGAAAGGGTCCTTACTGAACACTAGGGGCATTCAACAGAGATCCCAGAAAGGTTATACCTTAATAATGGGGCTATATCAGCCTAGAATAAATGCTACTCTAGAAGAAAGCTAAAAATAAATCCTGAAAGGATCAAAGTGATTTCCAAGCCAACTGACTGTCAAGACAAAGTTCAACACAAATTAAAAGCAAAAAACAAAATCCAGACACTGCACAACATCCACACTGCCCAGAATCCAATCAAAATTACTAGATACACAGAGAAGCAGAAAAACATGAGCCATAAGCAAAAGAAAAAGCAGTGAACAGAAACCGAAATGACAGACTTGACAGAATTAGCACACAAGGACTTTAAAATAGCTAACACACATAAAAAGGAACAAAATCGTGTCACTTGCAGGGACGTGAATGGACCTAGAGACTGAAATAGAGTGAAGTAAGTCAGAAAGAGAAAAACAAATACTGTATAATATTGCTTTTATGTGGAATCTAGAAAAATGATACAGATGAACTTATCTGCAAGGCGGATATAGAGACACAGAGGTAGAGAACAAACATATGGACACTAAGGGGGAAACTGGAAGGTGGGATGAATTGGGAGATTGGGATTGACATATATACACTACCATGTATAATATAGATAACTAATGAGAACCTACTGTATATCACAGGGAACTCTACTCAATGCTCTATGGTGACCTAAATGGGAAGGAAATCCAAAAAAGAGGGAATATATGTATACGTATAGCTGATTCACTTTGCTGTACAGAAGAAACTAATACAACACTGTAAAGCAACTATACCGAAATAAAAATTAATGAAAAATAGCACACGGTTCAAGATGGCAGAGTAGGAGGACACGCGCTCACTCCCTCTTCCAAGAACACCGGAATTACAAATAACTGCTGAAAAATTATCAACAGAAAGACACTGGAACTCACCAAAAAAGACACCCCACATCCAGAGACAAAGGAGAAGCCACAATTAGATGGTAGCAGGGGTGCAATCACATTAAAATCAAATCCCACAAATGCTGGGTGGGTGACTTACAAACTGCAGAACAGCTATACCACGAAGTCCATGAACTAAAGTGAGGATTCTGAGCCCCACATCAGGCTTCCCAACCTGGAGTTCCAGCAATGGGAGGAGGAATCTCAAGAGAATCAGACTTTGAAAACTAGCAGGATTAGACTGCAAGACTTCCACAGGACTGGGGGAATCCGAGACTCCACTCTTGGAGGGCACACAAAAAAGTGTGCTCACCAGGACCCAGGGGAAGGAGCAGTGACCCCATAGGAAAGTAAACCAGACCTACCTGCTGGTGTTGGAGGGCTGCCTACAGAGGTGGCAGGCAGCTGTGGATCACCAAGGGGACAGGGACACTGGTGGCAGCGGTTCTGGGAAGTGCTCATTGCTGTGAGCCCTCCCAGAGTCCGCCATTAGCTCCACCAAAGAGCCTGTAAGCTCCAGTGCTAAGTAGCCTCAGGCCAAACAAACAACAAGGTGTGAACACAGGCCCACCCATTGGCAGATGCGCAGATTAAAGTTTTACTGAGCTCCGCCCACCCAACCCAACCCACCATCAGTCCCTCCCATCAGAAAGGACACACAAGTCTCCTAGATAGCTTCCTCTACAAGAGGGCAGACAGCAGCATCAAGCAGTTTCAGCAGTATTTCACTCTGTGGAACTGAAAATCACAGCCACAGAAAGATAGAGAAAATGAAAATGCAGAGGACTTTGTACCAGATGAAGGGACAAGATAAAACACCACAAAAACAATTAAATGAAGAGGAGATAGGTACCCTTCCAGAAAAAGAATTCAAAATAATGATCGCGATGATGATCCAGGACTTTGAAAAAAGACTGGATGCAAAGATCAAAAAGTTGCAAGAAAAGTTTACCGAAGACTTAGAAGAATTAAAGAACAAACAAACAGAGATAAGCAACACAATAACTGAAATGAAAAATACACTAGAAGGAACCAATAGCAGATTAACTGAGGCAGAAGGGCCAATAAGTGACCTGGAAGACAGAATGGTGATAATCACTGATGTGGAAAAGAATAAAGAAAAAAGAATGAAAAGAACTAAAGACAGCCTAAGAGACCTCTGGGACAATGTTAAATGCACCAACATTCACATTACAGGGGTCCCAGAAGGAGAAGAGAGAAAGGACCTGAGAAAATACTGGAAGAGATTATAGTTGAAAACTTCCCTAACATGGGAAAGGAAACAGCTACCCAAGTCCAAGAAGCACAGAGAGTCCCAGGCAGGATAAACCCAAGGAGAAACATGCTGAGACACACAGCAGTCAACTGGACAAAAATTAAAGACAGAGAGAAGTTATTAAAAGCAACAAGGGAAAAACGACAAATAACATACAAGGGAACTCCCATAAGGTTAACAGCTGATTTCTCAGCAGAAACTCTGCAAGCCAGAAGGGAGTGGCACGGTATGTTTAAAGGGAAGAATCTACCACCAAGAATACTCTACCCAGCAAGGATCTCATTCAGATTCGATGGAGAAATCAAAAGCATTAGAGACAAGCAACAGTGAAAAGAATTCAGCACCACCAAACCAGCCTTACAACAAATGCTAAAGGAACTTCTCTAAGGGGGAAACATAAGAGAAGAAAAGGACCTACAGAAACAAAAACAAAACAATTAAGAAAATGGTAATAGGAACATACATATCGATAATTACCTTGAAAGTAAATGGACTAAGTGCACCAACCAAAAGACACAGACTGGCGGAATGGATACAAAAAGAAGACCCATATATATGCTGTCTACAAGAGACCCACTTCAGACCTAGGGACACACATAGACTGAAAGTGAGGGGATGGAAAAAGGTATTCCAAAAAAAAAAGAAAGCTGGAATAGCGATTCTCATATCAGATAAAATAGATTTTAAAATAAAAAATGTTACAAGAGACAAGAAAGGACACTACATAAAGACTGAGGGATCCATCCAAGAAGAAGAGATAACAATTGTAAATATATATGTACCCAATACAGGAGCAGCTCAATACATAAGGCAAACGCTAACAGCTATGAAAGAGGAAATCAACAGTAACACAATAATAGTGGGGGACTTTAACACCCCACTTACACCAATGGACAGATCATCCACACAGAAAATTAATAAGGACACACAAGCTTTAAATCACACAATAAGTCAGCTGGATTTAATAGATATCTATAGGACATTACATCCAAAAACAGCAGATTACACATTCTTCTCCAGTGCACATGGAACATTCTCCAGGACAGATCACATTTTGGGTCACAAATCAAGCCTTGGTAAATTTAAGAAAATTGAAATCGTATCAAGCATCTTTTCTGACCACAGTGCTATGAGATTAGGAATCAATCACAGAAAAAAAAATTGTAAAAAACACAAACACATGGGGGGGAGGGAATATGGGGATATGTGTATAAAAACAGATGATTGAACTTGGTGTACCCACCAAAAAAAAATAAATAAATTTAAAAAAAAAACAAAAAAACACACAAACACGTGGACTAAGCAATAAGCTACTAAATAACCAAGAGATCACTGAAGAAATCAAAGAGGAAATCAAAAAATACCTAGAGACAAATGACAATGAAAACACAACGATCCAAAACCTATGGGATGTAGCAAAAGCAGTTCTAAGAGGGAAGTTTATAGCAATACAATCCTACCTCAAGAAACAAGAAAAATCCCAAATAAACAGTCTAAACTTACACCTAAAGAAACTAGAGAAAGACCAAACAAAACCCAAAGTCTGTAGAAGGAGAGATATCATAAAGATCAGAGCAGAAATAAATGAAATAGAAACAAAGAAACCAATAGCAAATATCAATAAAACTAAAAGCCGGTTCTTTGAGAAGATAAATAAAATCAATAAACCTCTAGCAAGACTCATCAAGAAAAAGAGGGAGAGGACTCAAATCAATAAAATTAGAAGTGAAACAGGAGAAGTTACAATGGACACTGCAGAAATAAAAAGCACCATAAGAGACGACTACAAGCAACTACATGCCGATAAAATGGACAACCTGGAGGAAATGGACAGATTCTTTGAAAGGATTAACCTTCCGAGACTGAATCAGGAAGAAATAGAAAATATGAACAGACCAATCACAAGTAATGAAATTGAAACTGGGATTGAAAATCTCCCAACAAACAAAAGTCCAGGACCAAATGGATTCACAGGTGAATTTTAACAAACATTTAGAGAAGAGCTAACACCCATCCTTCTCAAGCTCTTCCAAAATATTGCAGAGGAAGAAACACTCCCAAACTCATTTTATGAGGCCACCATCACCCTGATACCAAAACCAGACAAAGATACTACAAAAAAAAAAGAAAATTACAGACCAATATCACTGATGAATTTAGATGCAAAAATCCTCAACAAAATACTAGCCAACAGAATCCAACAACACATTAAAAGGATCATCCACCATGATCAAGCGGGGTTTATCCCTGGAATGCAAGGATTCTTCAATATACACAAATCAATCAATGTGATACACCATATTAACAAATTGAAGGATAAAAACCACATGATTATGTCCACAGATGCAGAAAAAGCTTTTGACAAAATTCAACACCCATTTATGATAAAAACTCTCCAGAAGGTGGGCATAGAGGGAATCTACCTCAACATAATAAAGGCCATATACAACAAACCCACAGCAAACATCATTCTCAATGGTGAAAAACTGGAAGCATTCCCTCTAAGATCAGGAAAAAGACAAGGATGATCACTCTCACCACTACTATTCAACATAGTTTTGGAAGTCCTTGCCACAGCAATCAGAGAAGAGAAAGAAATAAAAGGAATCCAAATTGGAAAAGAAGTACAACTGTCACTGTTCGCAGATGACATGATACTATACATTGAAAATCCTAAAGATGCCACCAGAAAACTACTTGAGCTAATCAATGAATTTAGTAAAGTTGCAGGATACAAAATTAACACACAGAAATCTCTTGCATTCCTATACACTAACAAAGAAAGATCAGAAAGAGAAATTAAGGAAATAGTCTCATTCACTATCGCAACAAAAAGAATAAAATACCTAGGAATAAACCTAACCAAGGAGGTAAAAGACCTGTACTCAGAAAATTATAAGACACTAATGAAAGAAATCAAAGAAGACACAAACAGATGGAGAGATATACCATGTTCTTGGACTGGAAGAATCAACATTGTGAAAATGACTATACGACCCATAGCAATTTACAGATTCAATCCAATCCTTATCAAATTACCAATGGCATTTTTCCCAGAACGAGAACAAGAAATTTTACTATTTGTATGGAAACACAAAAGACCCCGAATAGCCAAAACAATTCTTAGAAGGAAAGATGGAGTTGGTGGAATCAGGCTTCCTGACTTCAGGCTATACTACAAGGCTACAGTGATCAAGACAGTATGGTATCGGCAGAAAAACAGAAATATACATCAATGGAACAGGACAGAAAGCCCAGAGATAAACTATGGTCAACTAATCTATGACAAAAGAGCCAAGGATATACAGTGGAGAAAAGACAGCCTCTTCAATAAGTGGTGCTGGGAAACCGGACAGCTGCATGTAAAATAATGAAATTAGAGCACTTCCTAACACCATACACAAAAATAAACTCCAAATGGATTAAAGACCTAAATGTAAGGCCAGACACTATCAAACTCCTAGAGGAAAACATAGGAAGGACACTCTTCGACGTAAATAACAGCAAGATCTTTCTTGATCCATCCCATAGAATACTGGAAATTAAAACAAAAATAAATAAGTGGGACCTAATGAAACTTCAAAGCTTCTGCACAGAAAAGGAAACTATAAGCAAGATGAAAAGACAACCCTCAGAATGGGAGAAAATATTTGCAAATGAATCAACAGACAAAGGATTAATTTCCAAAATATATGAACAGTTCATCCAGCTCAATATCAAAAAAACAAACAACCCAATCCAAAAATGGGCAGAAGACCTAAATAGGCATTTCTCCAAAGAAGACATATGGATGGCCAAGAGGCACATGAAAAGCTGCTCAACATCTCTAATTATTAGAGAAATGCCAATCAAAAAGACAATGAGGTATCACCTCACACTGGTTAAAATGGGCATCATCAGAAAATCTACAAACAGTAAATTCTG
This sequence comes from Hippopotamus amphibius kiboko, assembly GCF_030028045.1. Lineage (NCBI taxonomy): Eukaryota > Metazoa > Chordata > Mammalia > Artiodactyla > Hippopotamidae > Hippopotamus > Hippopotamus amphibius. Next base: position 34,774,278 of record NC_080202.1, read on the forward strand.
GAGAGGGTGTGGAGAAAAGGGAATGCTCTTGCACTGTTGGTGGGAATGTAAATTGATACAGCCACTATGGAGAACAGTATGGAGGTTCCTTGTAAAACTAAAAAGAGAACTACCATATGACCCAGCAATCCCACTGCTGGGGACATACCCAGAGAAAACAATAATTCAAAAAGACACACGCACTCCAATGTTCACTGCAGCACCATTTACAATAGCCAGGACATGAAAGCAACCTAAATGTCCATCAACAGATGAATGGATAAAAAAGATGTAGTATATATATACAATGGAATATTACTCAGCTGTAAAAAGCAATGAAACTGGGACATTTGTAGAGACATGGATGGACCTAGAGACTGTCATACAGAGTGAAGTGAGTCAGAAAGAGAAAAACAAATATCATATAATAACACACATATGTGGAATATGGAAAAACAGAAATACACATGGATGTAGAGAACAAACACATGGACACCAAGTGGGGTAAGGAGGGAGGGTTGGTGGGGATGTATTGGGAGACTGGGATTACCATATATACATTACTAATAAGAAAAAAATACCAAATTGTACACTTTAAATATATGCAGTTTATTGTATGTTATCTGTATCTTAATAAAATTTCTTAAAAAGAAATGTAAAGCAAATCCTTAAAATTATAAAAAAAATTAATGAAAAATAGAACAAAGTAAAACAGCTAATACAAATATATTCAAGTATTTAAAAGAAGTATGAACACAGTAAAAGGGAAAATAGGAATTTAACAACAAAACAAAATGTCTAACTGAAAAGATCTTCTCAAGGTGGAAAACAGCTGAAATAATAAATTCACTAAATGGGTTTAACAGATTGAAAAGACTACATATTATATTACTGTATTTATAGGACATTCTGGAAAAGGCAAACCTTCAAGGACAGAAAATGGGTCAGTGCCTGTCAGGGGCTAAAGGGATTAGAAGATGAACAGAGAGGGCTGACTACCAAGGGGTTTAAGAGAACTCTGCGTGAAAGCAACATTCTATATCTTGATTCCATATCTTGATTCCATATGTTAATTGTTGTAGTGCTTATGTGACTGTACGTGCTTAACAAAATTTATAGAACAATACTTTAAAAGGGTGAATTTCAATATATGTAAATTATACCTCAATAAACCCACTTTCAAAAACTAGTGATAATGAATCCCTAGGAACATAAAAAAATATTCTCAGTACAAAAATAAAAATGTTTTAAAATATTTCTTAAAGATCTGTAAGTTTGAATTAAAAGTATCAATATAAAATCAGTATTTTAAAATATATATTTCCCAGTTCTGTTCCACTGAAAGAGCCTAAAAGTTGTGGAATAGAGATGATTTACCACATATCAATGAACAAGCAAGCAAACAATAATATCAACGATTATATTTGGATGGTGGGATTACAAGTTTTTTCCAAAATTTTTTGTACCTGTACTCCCCGTCTGCCACCCCATACTAAAATTTAATCATGTCTGCCAAGAACAATGCTTTTACAATTCAAAATGGAAATCTATGACTACCCAAGAAGCTATTACAGCCAAAGACTGAGCAAGTCCAAATAAAGTACTGGTTATAAATACCTCTTGGCAAATCATATGAAAAAGAACACTTACTCTTCTTTAAGTCTCTTTTGAAGCTCATCTTTTGAAAGTTTATTTTCACTGGCATTTTTCATCATATCTTTCCGAAAACGATTGTTCATCATGTCTACCCTATAAAAAAACAGAAAACAGCATGCTTTAAATACTTAAAGAATCAACATAAATAGCTGTTGTCTTTAGTATTTTGAGCAAACAATATAGGTTAAGATTTGTAAGATGTGGAACATCTCAAATGCACATTCTCCATTCTTCTTGAGACTAAAAGGAATCTCCAATATTTCAGATCATCTAGTTTACCCTTTGAAGAGCTATTTCAAATTCATAATGACTTATTTAGACACAGCTTATGCCATTCACCAAAATAAATTCCACGTAAACCAGAGTTAAATACAAAAAAAAAAAAAAAAAATGGAAAACAAAACCCAAACCTTAAAAAGCTATGAAGGAAAAATACAGGCAAATATTTCTCTCTCTGAAGAACTTTTTACTATTAAAAACAACAGAAAAAAAAAAAAAAAAGGAAAAGTCATAGACTTCATATAAACATTAAAATCTTCTGTATATCAGAAATTAAAACAAACTTAAAGGCAAACAAAAAGCTAGAAGATAATGTGCAATAAATCTGACATACAGAGGTTTGAAATTCTCAATATGTAAGGAGCTGATATACTAAATTCATTAATAGTCTCATTCTGTCATCTGCAGCAACATGGATGAACCTGAAGAATGTTATGCTAAGTGAAACAAAACAAGCATGGAAGAAAAATACTGCATGATCTGATTTATATGTGGAATGTGAAAAGTGTAATACATAGAAGCAAAGAGTAGAATGATGATTACCAGGGGTGAGGAGGTAGAGGAAAGAGGGAGATGTTGGTCAGAGTACAAAGCCGCAGTTATGTAGAACAAGAGCTAATGTGCAGTATGACTGCAGTTAATAACAAAAATAAAAATAGTAACCAGTTGAAGAAATAGAATTCACTTGACTGCAATAACTTCTCACTATGTTTATGTATAGCAAATTATCACGTTGCACACCTTAAATACATACAATTTTTATTTTAAAAATAAAAAACAAAATGAAAGAATTTCCAATAGGCAAATAAACAAAGACATAATAGACTACTTTTAAGAAATACCAATGACTAATAAAAAAATGTTTTCTCAACACAAGTAGATATTTCCCACCCATTAAACTGACAATGTCTGAAAAAAGAGAAATCATTGCTTTTAAAATAGAGTGAAATGGACACTTTCCAATGGAAAGGTAAATTGGTAGAACCTCAGGTTCAGCCTGGCAGTATACATTAAGAACCTTAAAAATGTCTGCTCTTTGATTAAATTATTCCACCTCAAAGAATCTTTCTTAAATAATTTTAAGTAGAAAAAAGTTTATGCATAAAGATGCTCATCTCAACATCAATTTATTAAAAGGAAAAACATTTATTCAACAACAGCTATGTATATGCTTAAATCATACAATGCACTATAATACATCCATATATAATGGACTATATAAACACTTTAAAATGTTTATAAAGGTTGTTTTTTTAATCAGGGAGAACTGCTTGCAATAAAATACATGCTCATCTATCAAAGTACATATTGTGCATGCTGGCTAATTTTTTAGCCTTTTCTCAATTTTAGACATCTACATACATTATTTAATCCCAAGAAGCTTTCTGATACAGTTACTATTATCTCCATTTCACAAATGAGAAAAGGTAGGTTCTAAACTTGCCAGTGGTCAGTTAAAATCTGGCCAAATTAGGAGGCAAACTCAGGTCTGACCCCAAACACTGCTCTTTTAGCTTTTCTATACAGCACAGAAGAGAGAGGGAGAGATGTACGCCAAGATGTTAAAGTTGTTCTCCCTCGGTGAAGGGATTATGAACGATCTTTGCTATATTTTTCAGTATATTTCAAGTCTTCACATAATCACATATTCAGAAAGAGAACTTTCTTAAAACCTGCAAAATAACTTTTGAAGTATCCAGAGGGATTCCAGAAGAAAAATTAGGCAACCTACATCTCCTCCTCTTCATCTTCTTCATCCAACCAAACTGGCTTCTTCTGAGGTGGAAAATTATCTTTTGCTTCATTCTCCACTTCTGAGTCACCCGAGTCTTCCTGTACTTGAACCTAGAGAAGATAAAATGCCCACAAGCACTAAGTCTTTCATACCCCATGGTGGCAGACTTTGTAGTTACATGGCTTGTAGAATGCTTTGTTTTTATGGCCCTCTGATCAAATTATGGGAAAATGCTACCACAGCAAATGCTGGAGTCAGAACAGAAAATGAAGAGATTAGAGAATGGCACCACCCACTGGACGGGTGAGATAAGATGGAACAGTCAACTTGCTAAAAGGAAAAGACCAAGAAAGACAACAAGGTAAACTGACATGAAAAAAGGAGCAGGGAACATCGAAGAACTACAGAAATCATGGGACCAGAGACAGACTAACACCAAAGATAAAATGACTGAATGTCATAATTAAATTATATTTCATATTCTTAGACATAATTCCTCTCCACTTTTCTTAACTGTTCTTGACCCTCTACCTCCTTAAGAAACTTTATGCTATATAATCAAATTTAAATGTAGACCATAAAATTTCCCCTAACGTGAGCTTTAGCTTTCCCAAAACCACACAATAGAAGCGTACAAATGATTTCTACTTGATCTATTACTGGCCTATGATCCTTCAAAGCCCAACAAACTCCACCTCACAAACTGTCACTATTCTTGACTAGGAAACTGTCACATGCTTCGGCATTTTTCCAGGAGTATTTCTCTATCTTCCAACCAGATTGTGCAACCTCTCTCATAAGCACCCAAAAGGAGGTTCTGGCAATCAACGGATACTTGCTAGGTCTGCACTCATTTATCAAACTGAGTAATTCTCAGTAAGGCTTTGCTTGACAACCCTATGTAAAATTTCACAGGCCCCCCTCTACACATTTTTATCTCCCTTTCTTGAACGCCTTTATTTCTTTTTTTTCCTTCAGCACTTCACTGACATACTTGAATTTTATCTTCTGCCTCTGCCACTAAGTAACTAAGCTCCAAGAAGGCAGGGATTTTTGTCAGTGTTCGTCCATTGCTGTTTCTCCTCCAGTGCCTGGAAAATGCCTGGGACTCCCTATCTTGGAAGAAAAGCCAGGCATATGATTAAAAAATAAATAAATAAAAAGCAAAACATGCAAAAAAATTATAATCAATCAATCATGCAGGGTTTTCACTGCCAGGAAAAGTATCTGATGCCAAACTGGCTCACAAATATTTGTTTAATAGACAAATACACGGTCACTCTGAAAAGCTGGCTAATCAATCATTTCACGGGATTGTTAAAACAGACTCCCAGGCCTGTGCCCCCGAATTCTGATTCCACAAACGAAGTGGAACCCCTGAATCACGGCAAAGTATTGAGGCAGACGATCGAAAGACCAAGAGGTAAGAAACACTGAATCTGGGGAGAAAATAGTGGGGCTGAGCCGCGAAAAATGCTCACAATTACAGTTGGCTAAACGAATATGCATGGAGCACCTGCTCGATATGACGCTCAGCACCACCCAAGGGGGCGGAGAAAGGGGCGGTCTCCGCCCTCTCGGGCCTTTCAGTCTGGCACCCCTTGCACCCGCATTCGCGGTCCCCTCCCACCTGAGAGCTCAGCGGCGCCACAGGTCGCCCAGGCTCCGCCCCCGGAGGCTCACCGCCCACCTAGCGCCCAGGCCGCGGGGCCGCTGCCTCCCTCACCTGCGGGCCCCGCAGACGCCGCAGCAGCGCGTCCTCGTCGTCCTCCACATCCCCGAAGACCAGCTCCTCCAAGTACCGCTCCACGGCCGGCTTTTCCTCCTCCAACATCAGGCGGTTCCGCTGTCGGAGCCGTCTTTCCTCCTCCGCCGCGACTGCGATCGCAGTGGCCGCCTCGCGCGGCCGGGCCGGCGATTTCCGCTGGGATGAAGGAGCAGCCTTCCGGGGCTGTCCGCCCGGCCCCGCTCCGGCTCTTCGGTCCGGCCTCATTAGGGTCTTCCGGTCTGGTCTCGCTCCCGCTCTCCGCTCCGGTCTTGCTCGGCTCCTGCGTTCCGGCGGCATCGCTGGGTTTGAGAGAAAACGCGGGTGCTCACGTTGGAACCTCACTGCGCGTGCGCCGAGGCCCCTCGCTTTCCGCCCCGGCTTAAGCCGCAGGGGGCCGGAAGGAGGCGGCACCGCCTGTGAGCACGTGACCAACACTGTTTTCCGCCCCTCCCGCCCTTGTGTAACGCCCACTCCCCTCACGAGCCCCTCCCCGTGTGGGAGTTCCTCCGAGAGGACCAATCTTCCGGGTGGAGGGGGAAGCGGCGTGACTGGAGTGGAAATTTTTTTCCAGCACAACTTCGCAGCTGCAATTGATTGAAAGGAGCGCAAGAAAGCCGGGGTATAAACTGGGATGACAAGCTGAAATTTCTACTCGTCTGACTTTTTAACCACTCGAGCCCAATTGCCTTCTCCACCCCTTCGTCTTGGTACGGTCCGTGGAGTACGGAGCCTGCAGAGGGTCCCACGCTGGAAGAGAGAGAGGAGGGTATGTAGGGAAGTGGGCCAATCGGGGCGCGGGTCACAGCGCAGGCGCGCTGGGGAGGGAGGGCTATGCTAATGTTGTTGATATCCTGGGGCCACCCGAGTTAAAGGGGGGAAATCCGGGGGCTGCTGCAGCCGCCACCGGCCTGGGCCCAGCGGGGGCCCCCCCATAGTCGCCGTAGTCCCGGGGAGAGGCGCCTGCCCCCAGCTCGGGAGGGGGCGCCGCGGGCCCGGGGAGCACGGACAACCCCTACCCATGAGGCCCTGATGGAAAACACAAAGGATCTGGTGAGAGCCGAGCGCGGCAGCTGCTTTGTGTGCCAGGTGGGGGGGACGCCCGCAGCTCCCCGACCCCAGGAACCCCTGCAGCCCCCTGAGCTTGCGTTTCCATCCCACGCCCCCTCCACCTCCGGAGCCCCCCTCCCCTGCCGGCCGTTAAACGATTCGGGGGTTCCCCTCCCCCCACTCCCTCAGCCCCGGACTCGTCAGGGTTCTCTCTGTCCCCTTCACTTTCTGGAAGAAGAATTTTAGAAGAAAGTTATTCTCTTCGTTCCGCACCCCTCCCCCTTCAGCTCTGGCTAGGGGAGAAAGGCTGGATTTGAGACTTCCTTTTTCGGCCGCCCAGAGTCGGGGAGTAGAGTCCTCACTTCTCCCAGGGGGGCAGAGTTTTGGTGCTTTGCAGGGGCAGGCGCCTCTCCGCTGTGGGGTGGGTGCCGCGAGGCGTTTCGCACGTGGAGGTGGAAAAATTGAAAGGGGGCGGGGTGGGCACGTGTGGGAGCGAGAGGTGGGAGTGGTGTTTGGGAAGCAGCCGCCTGGGCTGCCTGTTATAGGGTTCTAAGTCGGTGGGTTTTTATGATTATTGCGTTCTCTTTTGTGAAATAAGAATCCTAACATTTCAGAGTCGGAAGAGACATTAGAGGTCACCCAAAGCAGCCGTGCCCTGTGCAGCCTCTCTGACAAGTGGTAGGTAGTCCGGCCTCTGCTTAAATCCCTACAAACAGCGCTTGCTACTGCCCAGGAAAGCCCTTTCTGTTCAGTTCTGATTGTTGTTTGCCTGCCCTTATTAGACTCTTTAAACTCATTCATGTCCTTGTTAAGTGGATTCCCTTTTTACTTCTCAAATCTTCTTTCACATCCTCCTCACCCACCCACTGCTCATTGGCCTATATTTTGTGTGCCAGGAAAGAACAGCAGGAAAGTGGGGGAAGGAGGGCTTGAAAGATACTGAGGGCCGGCTGAAAACTTTGCTGGGTCAGTTCAAAGTTTATATGCCTGAGAATGGTTGATATTTTTCTATAGGAAGCTTGGGAAATAGGATCTGGGGATTTCATGGTTTTTTTTCCTCTCACTAGTGCATCTTTTTAAAGTTAGAAATTTCAGGATCCTGTTTCAAAGCACATTTCGTGTTGCCTAAATCACTTTCCCTAAGGATGCATAAAATTGCCTCTTGGAGATAGTACGGAAACTGTTAGAAGCATCTCCTGGTAGAGGGATGATAAGAAGCACTGTACTCCCCCCCCTCCCCCCCAATCTCCTCCTTTGGCCTGTTTTTCTTTCAAGCTGGGCTTCCTTCTCAGGGCCCCTCCTTCACAATACTTTCTCTTTTTTCTTTTCTAGCTTTTAATGAGGTTTGAAATTTTTGCAACACTGTAATATTTGCCTAGAGTTTGCAGTGTTTTTCATGCTCTTTATATTAGTATGCACCAGTGGTTATCACTGGGTGGTTTAGATAGTTCGGTCCTGCTGTTGTCACTTAGCATTTTTCTAATACTCTCCTTCATTTGGTGAGCTATGCTGCTTCCAAAAGTAGTTTTATTGGCATAGGAATCTTGGGGGCACATGTTTTCCTCTTCCTAATATGGTAAAGTGGGAGTCAAGACATAACATAAAATGTAGAAGTAATGAATCTGGTATAAAAGCCAGAGAATAAATTTCACTTTAAACTCCCAGTCTCCTGTTTAAAATGTTACAGCACAGAAATTTTTTTCTCTCCCACTTTTATAACTTGGAGACTGTTGCTTTGCTCTAGTGTGCTTAATCTGTATTTTTTTTTTCGTTTGTTTACCTCAACAGCAGTGAGTGTTTAGAAAGAAAATAGCTGTCTTTTTTTGCACCACCTCCTTCTCTGAATAACAAGTGGCTTCTGTTTATATAGAATCCGATACTCCAAGCTTCTGGGTGCCTTACAGATGGCAAAAACTGTCTTGAATAAGTATCTAACTGTTCATAAGTATCTAATGTTGAGCCATATTTTTTAATTGTCCAATTTTAAATGTTATACACACTTTGACATATATTTTCTCTAAGTCTAGTCACTGAAAGTTAACATGGGAATGAATACTAGATACTGATAAAAGTTAATGGAGCTGCGTAATTCTGTCTTGAGAGTTTTTACTAATGTGGAGTTCCCAAGTTCCTGTTCACTTTAAATGTGAACTGTCATGACTTAAGTTGACTGACTTTGGAGACGTTTGCATTCTAAACATACTAGACAGGAATGACTGGTTTTATTTTTGAAGAAGACGCTACTGTATATTTTTATGGCTGGTTATATGTTGATTTAATTAGTGTCGGAACCTTCTTAGCTCTTCAGAGGCTTCAAAACCTCAGTTACATTGGAAATTAAAACAGAACAATTTAAAAATGTGACATAGTGGTCAAAGGAAGGTAAAACTATAGCTTAGAAATGAAGACAACATATTAATGTTATAAATACTAAACCACTAGATTACTAAAAGCCAAGAGTTCTCAGTGGTTTGAGTGACCATATCCTAAAATTAGACAAGTCACTGTTCTTTTGGTTGTTCCTTGTTTCTCAATTTTTCATCTTTAAAATGTTTGCTAAAATAAGATTTAACTTTCTCATATGTCTCATGTTAAGGTAAGCTAATTAAAATGTATCATTACTTTCAGAGTTTCAGATCCAAAAGAAAGGTAAAAAACTCGGGATGGTAGAAGAGGAAGGAGTTGATGATAGTTAAACTAGGATATGCCTCCTAACACTAGGGTATTAACTGTCCAAGGCTACTTTTAATTTTATACAAAAATTGCGGATTGTTTGACTTAGTCATGAAATTTAAATCTTTTTTTAGAATTTTTTTTCCCCACAGATTTAGAATTTCTCTTCTTACTTTACTGCAACCCACAAGGAAGGGTGGAAAGAAAATAATTCCCATTTGAATAAACCCTAAATTTGAGGGGATGAAGTGATACGGTATGAGGAGCACTGGCAGACTAGGTTAGCATTTCAGTTGTCACTAAGTAGCTTCATAGCCCTTGTTGGACAGGATTCTGTGCCTCAGTTTTCTCATCCTTAGAGTGGAAAGATTGGTCTAGAATTAACATTATCCAGTAGAACTTTCTGCAGTGATGGAGCTGTTCAATATCTGTGCCATCTGTATGGTGGCCACTAGCCACATGTGGCTGTTGAGCACTTAAAGGTGCGACAGAGAAACCTGATTTTCAATCTGTTTTAATCAAGTGTAAATTTAAATAGCCACAGTGGACATACAAATATAGAGCAGCTAGGCTAACAAGCTTAGCTCATCACCAGAATCGCCTCTTGGGGATCTTGTAAAAAATACAAAACCTCTTTCTTGCAGGTTATCATTCAGTAGGTCTGCAGTGAAGCCTAGAAATGTATGCTTCAGAAAGGTTTTTATCAGATTGGTTAGAGAAACATTGCGTGAGAAGGTTTCTGAGCTCCCTTCTAGTTCTCGCTTTAGTATTGATTACTTGTAATGTAGTAGAAATGAGCTATGGACAGATTTGGCAAACTGGCCAGGCTCTAGCTCTGCCACCTCCAGACCTGTAATCTTAGGCCTAATTTGCCTAATCTCTTCAAGCTTCATTTTCCTCATCTAAACTAAGGGCCAGGCATCAGCCCTGCCCTTCCTCCCAAGATTTCTGTAAACCTCTAGTCAGATGTGATGACCACTGTATAAGAAAATGTGAGCTGCTATAAACAATAAAATGTTAAGATATCTTTCCAGAATTCCTCTTTCTTTTTATCCTTTTCACTGAATTATCTAATTCCTACCTATATTATAGAAATAGTTGTATACAATACTCATTAACTAATTTAGTAATTTCTTGTCCTCTTGACTATTTGGCCATAGTTTATAGTCTAGTTTTGGGACATGCATATTGAGTTTAACACTTTTTTTGTATTTCTGGTGCTTAGCATAATGATTTGTATATATTGCTCAGTAAATATTGGAAAATTCCATCTTACTTTACTGTTAGACTTCAAAACTTTAATTAGCTAGTTTAGATTGTTTTATACAGCAGAGAAATAACCACCTTGTGTGCATGTATGTGTTTAACTGTATTTCATTTGTTCTGTTATTAATACCATATAGTTTTTATTGTTAGTGATTGTATACCTTTTGAGCAACCAGCTCCAAATGTATTTTTAGAAGATAAATACCGAGAAAATGTCATCATTTTACATCAATATTTTTAGGTATATTAAATCAACATGATGCTGAATAACCTATTTAACTTATTTTTGCTAGGTTAACATTAATAAATGCTCTTGTTTGATTACTTAAATTATATTTACACTTCAGCCAAGCCTTAGTATGAATTCTGTTATTTGGAGTAGAATTGATAGCTGATAATGATCTTAAAGCCCCTCTAGGTTACTGCATTTCAGACTTAATTTTGATGAGGTCATCTTATTTTTAATTAGCTTTTCAGGTTCATACTTAAGGATTCATAACTTTCTTCTGAAGAACTGAAAGCCCATTCATGTGAATTATTTTATTTTTCAAACATCCTTCCTGTGTGGTAAGTGGTGTTTTCCTTATTTAGAAGAAAGGGAAACTGAGACCCAAATAATTGTTACATCCACAGTCATAGGTAATAGAACCAGAACTTGAACCCAAAAAGATAGAAATTGGTATTTCTTATATATCAAAGATGGCTTCCCTTTGCTCACTGTTGCTTTAAAGCTTAGAACATTGTCCTCTCCTGTCCTTCTCTGGGTACTTTTCAGCTTCTCTCGGTGGGATATTCAGTATATTATTGCTTTCACTTTCAATGATTGTATCACTGGCATGGATTTATTCTTTCACGTTGAACTTGTGGGAAACAAAAACCCAACAATCCCAAACCTTTACCATTTTACTCTAGTAGTAAACTTAGCACGAAGGTACTTCTCTTTAGCCCAGTGAATTGTATCTTGATAGTGGAATGAGGAAGAAACCAGCAAGAGCTGAGTAGCTTCCTAGCTCCTACTGAGTCCAGTCATCATAAAGTATCTATTAATCCTTATTTTGAACTTTGTCAGTTCAAACATACAAGGTTCTGGAAAACTTATATTCCATGACTAAATATAATTATCAGATTATATGGGCCACTGTACCCTATTGGTGCAGATAATGGAGAATTGGTTAACTTTTGATTAGTTTATTCATATTGAGATTATACTATTATTACTTAGGTATGTATTTATATGCACTTGCATTTAGAATCTCAAATATTTTCTGTGAAATTTCTCCTGGAGAGGTTTATACTTTTATTGGAGCCTCAGGATGATTATATAAGTAAGTTAATGGTTATACCTTTTAATTCCTTTGTAGATTTTATAAGAAGGAAGGTTCATCTGGTGACAGTCACGGTAGGAAAATGAAAATTCTGCAATTTGTGACTTCCTCCCAAATTCTGTCACTATAAAAATCTCTTTTTTGTTTTATTTTTCATTGTAGAAGTGTTATGTATTTGCTATTAAAAAAAACAGAAAACGAAAAATATGGAAAAGTTAAAATTATCCTTCCATCCCGTTCTCACTTTGTTCATAGTTTAGCTGTTCCTTCCAGGATCTTTCTAAATGCATATGTAAACGAACATAGATATATCAATCTGTGCATATGCCAGCATATGTTATTTCTTTTAATAAAAAAAGAGTCATTCATATTTGGCAATTTACTTTTTTTCACTCAGTATTTTACCTATAGTAAATCATCCACCTATGGTTAGATTGCCTTCAGTTTTTCACTATTATATTATTGCTGCAAGAAATATCCTTCCACATGGATTCTTGCGTCCTATGAGTATTTCTTAATGACAGATTCCTAAAAGTGGAATTCCCTGGTCAAAAGGCATACTCATTTTTTTTTAAGTTTTCATAAGTAATACAAATTGCCTTCCAAAAAGATGGCATACATTTGTCCTCCCACCAGGTGTATATGAGTGCTTTTTCTCCCATGTGTAAATTTTCCAGTGCCAGATATCATCAACCTTTCAACTTTTACCAGTTATTGAATTTTTTAGAGGTAGTTTATATTTTGTAAAAATTAAACTTATTTTTATAAAAAGCAACGCATGCACCTGTTAGTACCATGTAAACAATAATTAAAGTACCCCCAAAAAGGATCGCTTGCAGCAATCTTTTTTTCCTCTTCCCAGTTCAGCTGTCATGAAACAACTACGTGTCTTTTTTTTTTTTTGGCCATGCCTAATGTCATGCGGGATCTTAGTTCTCCAAACAGGGATCAAACCCATGCCCCCTACAGTGGAAGTGTGGAGTCTTAACCACTGGACTGCCAGGAAAGTCTTCTGAGACAGCTACTTCTAATTCTTTTATCTTTTTTATCTAGTATCTGTCTCCATGATTCTAAATATTAGACTACCATTACCTGGTGTATGAATTTTAGGTATTATCGTTTGATTTCCTCTGTGCTAGATGAGGAGTTACCATACATGCCCTAATATTAAGCAAGGTTTCCCCACCTGCAGTGATCCCATCACCTTATATTCAAAGCCTTGAGTAGTCACCTAACATGATTTTTCAGTTTTATTTTGAAGAGCAAAGCTTTCAAAATGGCACATTACCTGAAACAGTTTTATTTGATCTTTGTTTTCTGTGCTTAAAGAAGTTAGCTGATAGAACCAAAGTTAAGAAAGAAAGAGAAAGGAGTTTAAAATTGAACATAGACTTAAGATTATTCCCTTGATTCATATCGCTAGTGTTCATTTTAGCTGTATGACCTTGGGCAAAGTACTTAACCTGTTTGAACCTCTGCTTCCTCGTCTGTAAAAAGGAAATAATAATAGTTGTAAGGATTAAATGTATACTATGTATTAAGTGCTTAGAATGTCCCTAGCACATACTAAGCATCCTGTAAGTTGTATTACCTATATTAGTTGTATTATTAATCATAACAGACTTTTTAACAAATCAGTAGCAAAAGTAGTTCATAAGGTTATTATGGAATTTACAAATAAACTCCAGTAGAGCAAAATGTGTTTCTAAACCAAATTAGATGAAAATGAACAAGACACGCTGGAAAACTGTCAGGTGATACACAAAGTGAATCTAATGTGTGACAAGTGAAGTGTTTCAGAAAATGGCAAAAGCAGTATTTCTGAGATAATATATTGTAATATACTACTTAAACATGTATGTATAGACTTTCAAGTATAAAGAACAATGTGCAGAAGCCTAATGCAGTTTTTCCACCCATCTACCTATAAACTAATTAAAAAAGCACATGTGAATTACACACCACCCCTACCTTCAGCATTAGGAAACAGATTACCACAACCTTCAAATTACCTGTAAGTGGAGAAATCCGATTCCAAGAGCTCCTTCTGCCCATAGGAAAGGGAGGTCTTAATAGGTTTGTTGAAAGAGTTTAGGGACATGGAAGGCTTAGATGAAGCACAAAAATCCCACTTCCAAAAGAGAGAGATTGGGCTTCCTAGGTGGCGCAGTGGTTAAGAATCCGCCTGACAATGCAGAGGTCACGGGTTCGATCCCAGCTCCAGGAAGATCCCACATGCCGTGGAGCAACTAAGCCCGTGTGCCAAAAAAAAAGAATATAACACAAAAGAGAGAGATTCAGCACTTAAGTACCAGAATGCTGAACACAGTTTTGAAATCTGATAGTTCGCAGCTCTAGCCACAGAGAAGAGCTTGATAGCAACAGTAACAGAATTGCTAGCCTGAAATTATCAGTGCTTCCTAGGGAAGGAGTGAAGACATGGAGACTTGGAGTTGTGGATAAAGAGAAAGAAAGAAGAGGAAAAAGTTAATAATCTTTTGGAAAAAGAAAGAGGGTGTTCTTGAACTAGGAACTCTGACCATGAAATGAATAGAAATAGAAAAGAATGGATCTCATCCATAAAGAACTTATATAAGAAGGAACAGTGTGAATCAAAGCATATCAGCTGATGAATATGCCTTCTTCTCCCCCAAACAAGAAAAACATGAGGCAGAAGAAAATTGATACAATAATACTCAAAATGAAATAAAACATCTTCAAACCAATATTGGGAGATAAGGGTAGAAAAAAACACCTTCACTCAGAAATATAAAACAGAACAGAAAAGGACATAAGATGGGAAGAAATAGGTTAGATTAAACTGAGAAACGAGAAGAAAAAAAAAATCATGTCAGAAATGAAGACTAAGTTACAATTTTCCCAACAAACAATAGAGTCAAATGCAAATATGATAAAAACATAGAATAAAAACAGGAAACCAAGAGAATGAAAATGACAGTTTAAATGAAAGATGGGTCCAGAAAGTCTCACATATAATTGGTGTCTCTCAAGAAGGCAAAAGAATAAAAGCATAATATTAAAAACCATAATCAAGAAAATTTTCTGGAAGTAAAAGATCTGAATCTTGAATTTTGAATATATCAGAAGTTCATATCAGAAGATAAACTCCAAGATATACAGTCTAGTAAAGCTATACAACTTTAAAGATTGAGAAGAATTCTCAGGGCCTCTAGGGTAAAAAGATGAAGTGACTTGCAAGGGCCAGAGTATTAGAATGGTATTGGATTTGTCAAAAGCAACATACACAGGGCTTCCTAGGTGGTGCAGTGGTTGAGAATCTGCCTGCCAATGCAGGGGACACAGGTTTGATCCCTGCTCCAGGAAGATCCCACATGCTGCGGAGCAACTAAGCCCGTGCGCCACAGCTATTGAGCCTGTGCTTTAGATCCCATGAGCCACAACTATTGAGCCCGTGCGCTGCAACTACTGAAGCCCACACGCCTAGAGTCCATGCTCCACAACAAGAGAAGCCATGGCAATGAAGAGCCTGCACACCACAATGCAGAGTAGCCTCCACTCACTGCAACTAAAAAGAAAGCCCGTGTGCAGCAAAAAAGACCCAACACAGCCAATGAAATAAATAAATAAATAATTTTATTTTTTAAAAAAAGCAACATACACAGCAAGAAATAGTGGAGAATCACCAATTAAAAATATTTTCAAATTGGCTCAGAAAATCAAAATCCACTTTATAACATACAAAGGCCCTTAAAACAGCTAGAAATATAAAAGGATGGACAGTGATATACCAGGCAAACAAATAATAAAGCAGGATTGGCAATGCTGATAACAAAGTAGAAGTCAAACCAAAAAGCATTAAACTAGACAAAGGAGGACAGTTTATAATCTAAAAGCACAGTTCACAACAAAGATATAATAATTATATATGAACCAAATAACAGCAACAGTCTATGTAACTCAGAAGCTATAAGAAAATGCAGTTAGTGAAAAGAAGCACTAAAAATTGGAGACTAAAACTCTCAGCACAAGATAGATGTTGTAGACAAAAAATAAGGATATAAAAGATCTAAACGGCATAATAAGGCAAATCTTCAGGTATATACATCACTACATCCTGATAAAGACTATATTTCAAGTACAGAATATTCACAAGAATTGTTGCTAAATTAGGAAAACATCAGGTTCCACTCAAGAAAACAAACGCAAAACTGAAAAGCAAAAGGGCACTTTCATCTTGAAATTTAGAAACATATTATATGTTAGAAAGCCTTGTATAAGAATGTTCATAAAAAAAAAAAAAAAGAATGTTCATAGCAGTTTTATTCATAGTAGTCAAGTCTAGGTGGAGAATGGATAGACAATATATTGACAAAGTTAAGTATCAGCAGTAAGAAGCATGGGACTGTTATACATGCACTAACATGGATAAATCTCAAAAATACTATGCTGAGTGAAATAAATTAGATACCAAAAGGCCCATATAGTTTTATTCCATTTATGTAAAATCTTAAATATATGCAAAATTAACCAATGGTGCTAAAAGTGGGGGGAGGAGAAAAACTGACTGGGAAAGGATGGGAGGGATTTTCTAGAGTGATATAAAAGTTCTACATCTTGATATGCATTCAAAATTATGGCTCAATTTAAAAAAAAAACTCAGGTAAAAGGGGAATGCAAACAAATTACAGAGTTTCTAAAAAAAATAATGAAAATACTACATACATACCAGAATCTGTGGAATACATTTAAACAGTGAGCAGAGGAAAATTCATACGCCTAAATTATCGGTTGTCAAAGGAAAATTCAAATGTAAATTTTTAAGATTTTATTGGCTTTATCAGCAATTGATATATTGAGCAGCATCCAATCTAGCAGGTGGAAAGGAGCTCTGAAGAGCTACACAAGGCCAAGAGATTTTGATAGACCAAAGTGAGCAGGAGGAATAAGGAAGCTTTGCTGGGCATTTGCTGATTAAAGTAGGATTACTTGCCTTAGTGGTGCAAAAGGAAGTCTCGAAACTGGGTCAAGTAACTTGTGCTGATTGGTTGACCTAGGCCTATCTTTTCTGGAAGACCTGAGTGTAGAAACCTAACCATTAAATTTTGACTTTCTGACTTGGAGCTTAGCGTGAGCAACTTAACTTGGGCCTAATCTGGTTACTTTAGCCTAGTAAAAATAAAAGATTGAAAACAAATCCCAACTCAGAAATGAAAAAGTAACAAAGCAAGCCAAAGCAAAACACAGATAAAGGAAATAATAAAAGTAGAAATTAATGAATTAAAGAACAGAAAAACTACATAAAAATGATGAGTCAATTCTGGACCTTTGCGGGGAAATTCACAAATATGTGAACCACTAGCTAGTTTAATCAAGGTAGAAAGGAGAATGCACAAACATACAAAATAAGAAATAACAAGAGGGAAATAACTTGATACAGAAGAAATTGAGAAAATCATACACAGCTATTTTGTACTACTATGCAAATAAATTTGAAATCCTAGATGAAATGGATTATTAGGAAAATACTACCTAAGAAAATTGATCTCACTAGAGATTTTTTTTTAAACTTAATTTCCATAGAAGAAATAGAGAAATTTATCAAGGAGCTATCCCACAAAACACCAGGCCCAAGTGATTTCACAAGGGAATCTGCAAAACCTTTAGAGGCCATGTAGTCCCAATGCTACACGAATCATTTGAGACCATAGAAAATAAAGGAAACCTTTCAAATTATTTTTATGAAGCAAGACTAAAACCGATTTCTGAACCTGATGAAGATAGTGCAAAAAAATGAAAATTAGACATTTATGAATATCAATGTAAAATCCTAAATATTGTGCAATCTCTAACACTATATTCAAATACATTGTGATGAAGTGAGCTTTACAGTAGGAATACAGGAATGATTCAGTATTTGGAACTCTATTGATGTAATTTACCATATCAATAGCTTTAAGGAGAACAATCATGTTCTCTTCTTAGATGCTGGGAAAGTCTGTGACAAAATTCAACACCTATTCCTAATAAAAACTTTTAAGAAAACAGAAATGGATAGATGCTTCCCTAACATGATTTTTGTAAATACACTCACATACATATATACATAAACACTCCTTAATCCTAAAACTAGCATCTTAGTAGGGATTAAGATCAGAAAGAAAGGGTGCCCATTGTCTCTACTGTTTAACATTGTATGGGAAGTATGAACCAGTACAATTAGGAAAAAGAAAATTGTAAGCATAGTGGGAAAGAAAAGTGTTTTTGCAGGTGACATGATAGTTTATCTGGAAAGCCCTAGAAAATCAGTGATAAAACTTTCAAAATAATTTAGCAAGATTGCAGAATATAAAATAATAAATCTTAGTGTATTTAATAACCAACTCAACAATGTAACAAAAGGAAAATTGCATTTATATTAGCCACAAAAAATACTTAAATTCGGGCTTCCCTGGTGGCCCAGTAGTTGGGAGTCCACCTGCCAGTGCGGCACACGGGTTTAATCCCTGGGCCAGGAAGATCCCACATGCCGCAGAGCAACTAAACCTGTGTGCCACAACCACTGAGCCTGCACTCTAGAGCCTGCAAGCCACAACTACTGAGCCCGTGCACTGCAACTACTGAACCTCATGCACCTAGAGCTTGAGCTGCGCAACAAGAGAAGCCCGCCCACTGCAACAAAGAGTAGCCCCCGCTCACCACAGCTAGAGAAAGGCACACACAGCAACAAAGACCCAATGCAGCCATAAATAAAGAAATAAATAATATAAAACTTCTTTAAAAAAAATACTTAAATTCATAAGGATTTCCTTTTAATAAGAATTGCTTAAAAGCCTATATGATGCAAACTATAAAACGTTTCTTGTTCTCAGTTAAGACATCACAACATTATGAAGATTCCTAAGTTAGTAAAGCTAATGAGACCCTAATAAAAATACCCAACAATTTTTTGGTATAAAGCTAAACTAGTTAATACTGAAGTTCATTTGGAAAAATAAAACAAGCAAGAATATCAAAACATTAAAAGGAAGATATGGGGGGGGGATCTAGGCCTACCAGATTTCAAAATATACTAGGAAGCCTCTATAAAAAGCAGGCTATTGGCACATGAATAGACAGACCAATAAAATAGTATAACATTTAGATATGGACACGACTACATATGGAAACCTGACACATAAAGTGTTATTTCAAAGCACTGTGACAAAATGGACATTTTAGTAAAAAGTGTTGGTACAACTAGATAGTTAGGAAAAGATAATATTAAGTCCATTCTTTTCATCATACGTAAGAATAAACTCTAAATGGATCAGAGATGCAGATATCAAAAACTATACAAATAACAAAACAGGTGAATTTTTCTATACCATGGTATAAGGGAAATTTTTATGTTACTCAGAATCAAGGTACAATGAAAGAAAATACAAATTTTACTACATTAAAAAAATTTTTTTAATTGCATCGCAAAAAACTCCATAAGCAAAATCAAAATTTGCCACATATAGCAGGTAAATTTAGGGTAAATTCCTAAATACAGAGTTTTGAAAAAACTTTTAAAAGATTAAAAACTCTAAAGAAAAAACGGCAAAAGATAAGAACAGACAAGTCCACACACATACACAGAAAGATACAAAAATGGCTTAATTTAGAACTATACTGGTTTTCAATACCAATCCCCACTAAAAAAGATGACAGCTCCTTGGAGAAAGGTTGATCTCAGAGGTGGAGCAGTGTGGGTTTAAAATGATCCTAGAATATGTTGGTATCCCAGAAAGTAAGGTATTGCTCAGAAACTGATGTGGGCATGTCAAAATAACATAGGAGACAGTTCAAGGGGATCCTAGTGGCCAAATCTGGGATAATTTGAAACCCCAAATAATTAAGGACTGTAATGAATTATAAACTACTGAGTGGGGGGGAATAGGAGTTAGTGAATTTATACTGATAATGAGTAGATATATAGAGGGGATATATAAAGTAGTAGGTAGATACATAAAGGGGATGATAAGAGAGTTTCCTACTGACTGATGAGAGTACCAGAATTAGAAAATCATTTTGCAGACATCATAATAATGTTTGGTTCTGCAAGAGTTATTGGATGCCTAATTTAAGGATGAGGGGGTGGAATTTCAATGAGAAACAGAATTTGTTTGTTTTAAGTATGTCCCCAAGATTGCTTATTAGTGGCAAGGGGGAATATGGTAAGTATACTGGAAAAACTGGACAACACCTTGGCAGGGTGATCAAAATAAACATCACCACTGAGGGGAAGATATGCATCTTGTGCCTCTGGATATAATACTCTGAGAAGGATACATCACCTAGGTAGTGTTAAGAGGATACATAACCTGAAAATGAGGAAACTTCAGATGAACCCCAAATGAAAAGCATCCTATTAAAAAGAGGGAAGGAGGCCTACATTCTCCAAAAACAATCTCCTAGATTAAAGGAAACTAAGGAAACAAATGCAACATGTGATCCTGGACTGGAGGGAAGAAATTCTATAAAGGACGTTATTAGGTCCGTTGAACTATGGATGGTAGATTAGTATGAATGTTAAATTTCCTGAAACTGGTAACTGTGCTGTAATTATGAAAGAATGTTTATATTCTCAGGAAATGCACGCTGAAATAGTTTGAAATAAAAAGACATGTATGGGACTTCCCTGGCAGTCCAGTAGTTAAGACTGCATGCTTACACTGCAGGGGGTGCAGGTTCAGTCCCTGGTTGGGGAACTAAGATCCTGCATGCTGCTGGCTAACTTCACTCTCAGATGGTTCAGAAAAACATCTATATATTTCAAGAGAAGAATAAAAACACACAGAGCAATTTGTAGTAATTGGTGAATCTGAGTAGAACACACAGGATTTCGTTGTACTATTTTTCCAGCTTTTCTGGAAATTTGGAGTTATTTCCAAGTAAAAAAAATTTTTTAAGAGGTTGGGGGGAGGCCTACACTGAACTACCATTTTCATCCAGCATATTGGGGATAAAAAAAAAACACTATTGCTGGAGCAAATACAAAATGACAAATTTTCAATGGAGTAGAATTTGGCAATATCTAGCGAAATTGTACATACGTTCACCATGCTACCCAGTAGTCACACTTCTGAGAATGTACCCTGAAGTTGTACCTCAAGCAGTTTATATACATATATGTATATATACATATATATGTTCACTGCAGCAATATTTGTCATTGCAAAACATCGGAAACTACCAAGTGTCCAAACAAGATTGGTTGAATAAACATACAATGGAGAACAGTGCAGCTTAAAAAGGAATGAGGAAAATGTCTATGCCCTGAAACAAAGTGGTTTTCAAGGTAGAAAGCAAAGGACAGAGGGATTTAGTACATGGCCTTTTGTGTAAGAAAGAAGAGGAAATAAGGAAGCGTAAATATATTTGTTTACCTTTTTAAAACATACACAAGAAAAATGAACCAGAAAGCAATAAAGTTGGTTACCCACCTGCAAGAGACAGTGATGAGGAAAGGGAAGGAAATGATATTTCTCCAAATTATATCTTTTTGTATAGGTCTATATTTGAAAGCAGGGTGATTTTTTTAATAGTCCCAAAAGATGAAATGAATTCAATAAGGATGTCAAGGAAGACTAAAACCAGAAGCAAACCAAAACCTACTTTTTTCAAATCAGTAGCATAACCACAATTGAAGGAGGGAGAAATAACTAATCCAAGTAACTCTTAAACTCAGTTCCTCAAAGGGATGTGTTCCTCAAAGGGATGACAAAGAAATTCTGAACTCAAAAGTTCATTTTTGTAGCACTATGGATGTTGTGCTCTGAAACTATTTAAATATATAAAAGTATGGAGCAAATGAATAAATGTTAATTTTGTTGGAAGCCAGGGTTTTCAGTAGAAGAAGAGAGAGACACAGATGTGGGAAGGTAAGGAAGAGCCCTGTGGGGATGGATTGTAATTGGAGGTGTAAGTGTGAACTCATGATTTTCTGAAATACATTGTGTATACATAAGACATTTCACATACACGTGTGCATATGTATTCCAACTCACATGCACTGAAGGGCTCTAGAAGCAAAGAGATACCCCAGTAGCAATGAGCACATGGACCCCCTAGATCTTTATTTCTAACATTCCCAGTAAAAGAAACCAAGGATCTTTGGAGAAATGGTTGATTCCAGAGCTGAGACAGGGAAGTGAGTATAAGATAAGCCTAGAATGTCTTGTTATGCCAGAAAGTAAAGAGTTGCTCAGAAATGGTAGGGCCATGTCAGAATGACACAGGAGTCCGCTCGAATTGGTTCCCACTGGCCAAATCTAGCATGATTTGAGCCACCAAATAACAAAGGACAATAAGCAATTATAAACCATTGAAAAGTAGGAATCCGGGAGTTAATACCCATAAGAGAAAAAAGAGGAATCTTCCTTATAGAAGAGGGCCAGCTGATGAATATGGAAGGAATTCTGGGGTTAGAAAATCATAGTAAAGGGTTGGGCAGGAATCATCATTGGATGCTAAATCTGGAGTGAAATTTTGATGAGCAGTATGTTTGCACAGTCTTGAAGTGTCTTCCATAGATTGCTTGTTAAAAGAGAGTAGTAAGACTCCAGTGGAGAACCAGATGCTACAGCTAGACCAAGTCTTCAAACTTAACCATCACCAGTAAGGGGCAGATGAACATCATGTAATCTGGGTTTGGTACCCTGAGTAGTTATGTAGTATTTCAACTGGGAATATACAGTCTGAATCTGATGATGAGAAAACCTCAAACCTGAAAAGAGAAAATTTTTATCTTAGTAAAGGAGAGGAAATCTGTGTGAAAGAACTCCAAATAATTTATGTAGTTAGTCCACCTCAAGGAGGGGGTGCTTAATTCCCCACTCCTTGAGCATGGGCTTCGAATAGTTACTTCCTTCCAAAGAGTTCAGTATGGAGAGGGTTGAAGAGTAATTTTATAGTAGAAAAAAAAACTGAAATACTTCTCAAGCAAGTAATCAAGGTCATCATCATCAGGGATAAGTTATGTTGACAGGATGTATCCTTGGGATGTATCCCCAGTCTAATCATGAGGAAATTATGAGACAAATTCCAGTAGAAGCGACATTCGACAAAATACCTGACCAATACTCCTCAACTGTCAAGGTCACCAGATACCAGGAAAACTTGAGAAATTGTCACAGCCAAGAGGAGCTTAAGAAAACCTAACAACTAAATGTAATGTGGGATCTTGGAGCAGAAGAAAAACATTGGGTAGAAATGAAGGAAATCTAAGTATAGACGTAGTTAAATGACAGTATGTCAGTTTTAATTCAGTAATTAACAAATGTACAATACTAATGTAAGATATTAATAGGGAAAAGGTATAATATAGGAAATCTATACTGTATTTGCAAGCTTTCTGTAAATCCGTTGGAACTTATATACATTATAAATAATTTGTAAGTAAAAATTAAATATTTTATGGTAAAAATAGCCATCTACTGTTACCATTCTTAAAGTAGGGAGGACATAATCTTATAATAAAGAGTAGTCATTTAAGTTTAATAAATTAAGCTTTATGGAAAAAATGTATAACTCAGGCAATAAATATAAGTTGGCATTTGCCCTTTTTATCTCCATCTCCCAAACTTTTTATTCAAGTTATTCAAAAAACTCGCTTCTTGTTATTTTTAACCTCTTAAGGAAATATCATCATACCTATCCACTTCATAAGTTAAATCATTGTCTATATGATTATGTTTACTGCTGCTCAGCCCAGTCACTGGAATGAACCCAGGCCATGGCAGTGGAAGCCCGGAATCCCAACCACTAGGCCGTCAGGGAACTCCCTGTGTTCCTTTTTTGGTATAACTTCTTTTCCCAGAGTTAATAATTGACTCATTTTCTTTTCATTTAATCACTATTAAAAGTGTCTATTGCCTTTTTTCTAAATCCTCCAGCAAGCTCTGTCAAACACAAAGATTTATTTTTATCCTGGAGCTGCGGCCATCCATCCTCCTCCAGTATAGTCTGGTTGCTTTCTAGGCCTCCTGTACAGCTGTCATCTGAGGACATCCCTTTTATCGTCTTGGTGATTCCCTTTGCCTCTGTCCTCTGTCTTTCTCTTTCTTTGTTACTTTGATGTTACAATAAAGCACATCCCTGAGTAAAAGTGAACATGGGAGCTAAGTTTTTTGAGACTTGGCATATCTGAAAATATGGTTTTCCAACCATTGTACTTGGTTGATAGTTTGAGAGGAGACAAATTTTTTAACAATTTTCTTGAAGTAAAATTGACAGAAGATTAAAACTAGATTTTAAAGTCTACAATTTAATGAGTTTTGGCAAATATAACACTAAGGAAAACCATCACCACACTCAAGATGCAAAACCTGTGTGTAATCCCCAAATATTTATTCATGCTCTTTCCCACCCTGGCCCCATCCCTTCCCCAGTTAACTTGCCAATCTGTTTTCTGTCACTATACATTAGTTTGCATTTTCTAAAGTTTTATATAAATGAAATCATACAGCTTGTGCTCTTGTTTTGTTTTGTTTGGTATGGTTTTTGCTCAGCATAATTATTGTGAGATTTATCCCTGTTGTGTGTATCAAAAATTCATTCCTTTTTATTGCCAAGTAGCAAAATGGAATCATTGTATGGATGTACTGCAGTTTGTTTATTCATTTATTTTTCGATGGACATTTGGGTATTTCCAGTTTTGAGCTGTTATGATTATTGATATATATATGTCTTTGTATGGACTTAGGCTTTCATTTTTCTTAGATAAATATACCTAGGAGTGGAATGGATGGTAGGTGGTGTGTGCTTAGCACATCTTATTTAACACTATATTTAAAACTGTGTGTTCTCCAAAGTGCTTGTACCATTTTACATTCCCATCTTCAGTATATGAGACTTCCATTTGTTGCACAAACCATAGAGGGTTGTGGGTTTGTTTGGCCATTCTAATAGATGCGTAAGAACATCTTGTGATTTTAATTTGTATTTTCCTAATGACAAATGATGTTGAACATGTTTCCATGTCCTTATTTGCCATCCATATAACTTCTTTGTGAATTGTCTCTTTAGATCTTTCTCTGTTTGTTTGTTTGTTTGTAATTAGGTTAAGTTATTGAGTTTTGACAGTTCTTTATATATCCTGGATACAAATCCTTTATCAGGTATATGATTTGCAGATATTGTTTTCTAGTCTGTGGCTTGTCTTATTCTCTTAATAGTGTCTTTCAAAGACCAGAAAGTTTTCAATTTTGATAAAGTTCAGTTACTAATTTTTTCCTTTAATGGGTTGTACTTTTGATGTCATATCCAAAAACTTTTTATACCTAACTTAACATTATGAATGTTTTTTCCAGTTTTTTTTTCTGGAAGTTTTTGTTTTTAGCTGTTAGGTCTGTGATCCATTTTGTTTTTGTTTTTATTTTTGGCCACGCTGTGTGGCTTCTGAGATCTTAGTTCCCCAACCAGGGACTGAACCCAGGCCATGGCAGTGAAGCGCCAAGTCCTAACCACTGGACCACCAGGGAATTCTCCTGTGATCCATTTTGAATTACTTTTTTGTTTACGTTAAAAGGTATTGATTAAAGTCCTTTTTTTCTTTTTGGGTTTTTTTTTTTTTTTTTTTGTATGTGGTTACCTACTTGTTCCAGCACCTTTTGTTGAAAAGACTGTTTTCTCCACTGAATTGCCTTTTCACCCTTGTCAAAAAAATCAGTTGACCATGCACGTATGTGTCTATTTCCGTTGATCTTTATGTCAAAATTCCACTGCCTTGATTAGAGTAGCTTCATCATACATCTTCGGGTCGGGAAACTTAAGTCTTTCAATTTTGTTCCTCTCAAATTTGTTTTGGCTATTCTAGGCCCTTGCAGTTCCATATAAATTTTAGAATCAGCTTGTCAATTTCTACCCCAAAATCTGTGTTTTGATTACATTGTGTTTTGGGGGGTTTGTTTGGCCACTCTGTGTGACATGTAGCATCTTAGTTCCCCCACCAGGAATCGAACCCGTACCCCCTGCAGTGGAAGTGCAGATTCTCAACCACTGGACCACCAGGGAAGTCCCTTGATTACAGCTGTGTTGACTCTGTAAATCAACTTAGGAAGAATTGGTATTTTAACAGTATTTATTCTTAATTCATGAACGCAATGCATCTTTCCATTTATTTACATCTTTCTTTAACTCTTTCAGGAACATTTAGTAGTTTTCATGGTATTGGTCTTGCACATCTTTTGCCAGATTTATCCTCAGTTACTTCATATCTTTTTATGCTCTTGTAAGTTGTGTTTTTTTTCAGTTTCTGGGATTTTGTTGCTAGTATTCAGAAATACAGCTGATTTTTCTGTGTTGATATTTTGTCCTGCATCCTTGTTAAACACTTATTAGCCCAACACTTATTGTATATTCCATCAGATTTTCTACAGTCGTGATATCTGAGAATAAAATTTTTAATTTATTTCTTTACAATCTGGATTCTTTTATTTCTTTATTTCTGTACTTTTTTTTTTCCTTATTGCACTGGCTAGAATTTCTAGTACAATATTGAATTAAAATGGCAAAAGCAAATATATATACTCCCCGTCTCAAAAGGAAAACATCCAGATTTTTTTCATCATTTTTTTTTTTTTTTTGGTCGCGCCACGCAGCATGCAGGATCCTAGTTCCCCAACCACGGACTGAAAATGTGCCCCCTGCATTGGGAGCGTGGAGTCTTAACCACTGGGCTACCAGGGAAGTCCCTGGTCTTTCACATTTTTAAGAGGCCTTTCACAAATGACTAGTAATCCTTGCCGGTTTGTTCATATTTAATGGTTAGTTAATAAGCAGCTGATGAGACTAAATGTGCCTAAGTTGGGCTTGTTGACTAGTGAGATTCACTGTTGTGATTGGTTACGTTTTAAATCTTCTGTCTGGTCTTCTGCACTTTTAACTGTGATCTGTTTAGATGTGGGTATCTTTTTGTTGTGCTTAACATATATTGTAGTTGTATCTGTAAATTCATGTTTTTGTTATTTCTTCAAAATTTTCAGCCAACATCTTACTCAGCTTTACCTTTTTCCATTCTCCATAGGCTCTCTTTTGAGAATTCTTATTGACATTTATTATTAGATCTTTACATTCAGTGTTCTTTTAACCCCTTAGTTTCTATGTTTCTGTTCTTCTTTGCTGTTTTGGGTTCTTTCTTAATGTTTATCTTCCATTTCCCCAGTTATATTTTAAGCTACTTAAATCCATTTAGGGTTTTTGTGTGTTTTTTTTAAATTGTAACAGTTATATTTTTCATGTACAGAAATTACATTTGGTTCTTTCTGACTGCTTTGTTCATTTTTCAATAACATTTTTTTATTTCTTCTTAGTTCTTGTATGGTTATTTTATATTCTGTCTCTGGCAATTCCAGTGCCTAACTGTGTGGGATATCTAAGCTATTTCTGCTGATGCTTGCAGTGGACCACTTATTGTGTGTTTGATATTTAATTGTGTACTGATATTTGATAAAAATCTGTGGAAACGCTGAAAGGCCCAAGTTATAGGTGATTATTTCTGAAAAAATTTAGGATTGCTTTTGCTAGGTGTCAAGGGATACTGGTATCCTGGAATCACTTTAATTTCTTGACATGGAGGTCTTTGGCTGCAAAATCCCAGAGAAGCCTCTCCACCCCAGAGCATGAACAAAAAAGCTCCTTTGTGGGCACCCTCTGCATGTAGTCAATTTTTTTTTTTCCTCACGATATGCAGCTTGTGAAATCTCAGTTGGTCCATCAGGAATTGAACCTGGGCCACCACAGTGAAAGTCTGGAATCCTAACCCCTAGGCCACCAGGGAATTCCCTACATGTAGTCAGATTTTTTCCCACCCATTTTACAACTTTCACTGAAGTTGCAGCCCCCTCAGGGGTTTTGGTCTGATGCAGGAGTTTCCAGTTAAGCTCCCCATAGTAAATAAATGGTAAGTTTTAATGGGATAAATATATTAAAGTTCACATAGTATACTAATCTAAAAAAATATACTTAGGAAACAACATTCCCCAAGTAGAATACAGCTTCGCAACTAGTGTATTTTGGATTATGTGTATTTCAAGATATTCATCCCCAGGAATTCCCCGGCTCTCCAGTGGTTAGGACTCTGCACCTTCACTCCTCAAGGGTCCGGGTTCAGTCCCCGGTCAGGAACTAAGATCTCACAAGCCACACATTGTGGCCAAAAAAAACCAAAAAGAAGATATTCATCCCTGCAGCACTTGGGACAGTCAGAGAGCCCTCAGGCTGGGTGCATCCAGGGGCTTATTCCCCTTGTGTTGCATAGATGATCATTTTCTCTGTGTGCAGGGGCCATGGAAGAGATTAAAGAGCATTTCTGAAAGATGCTTTGGAGGAGACTGCATACTATACATACCTCTTAAATTATTATAATGTTCACAAGCATCTTAAGGGTTCAAAGAGGGCTTTGAAGTAAGGAAAATTGCCCAAATGTATTTGACCGTGGTACCTTTTTTTTAAATGTTAACAGGCTGTAATTATTGAAACCAAAATGTTTGTAATCGTTGGCTCCCTGAAATTTTAGGTTTATATTCTCTAACAAGTTGAGTCAGAATAAGATATTCTGTGTTGACACTTAAGGGTCAATAAATATGTTAGCTGCTAACCATACTGTAAAGTGGACAGCAAACATGAAAAACTCTGGGTGTAAAAAGATCGTCTCTGCATGGAGTTAGGTTGTATGAATTTATTAGAACTTAGAATTCTAACCAGTGTTTACTAAATATATATTCCAGGCATTGTGATAAATATTTCATAATGTCTTTATGTTGCCCTCAGGAAAAAAATACATCAAACTTCATCTTGGCCTTCAAGGGCCCTGGTGATCTGGCCACTGCTTCCTGCTCCAACCTCATCTCCCACATCTCTCACACTGGGCACCAGCCACATTGGCCTTTCAATGCACCAAGTATGTTCTAGCCCTAAAGCCTTTGTGATGCCCTTTCCTTTACCTAGAATATTCCAGCACCAGATATTCAAGTGGCTGCCTTTTTTGTCTTCGGGGTCTTTCCTCACCACTGAATCTCAGTTGACTACCCTTGCCTTGTTACTCTGTTATTACATGGCCTTGCTTAGATTTCTCCCACCAGTAGACTATAACTTTATGAGAACCATTGGTCTCTCTGGCCTCTCTTACTGTGAGACACACAAGTGCTTGATAAATAGTTGCTGAATGTTAAATGAATAAGAGAAACCTATCACTTGCCCAAGTTCACAGCTAATAAATGGCAAAGCTGAGTCTCAAACCTGGGTCTGTCAGAATTCTGTGTTGTTAGCACCACGCTTTATCTAAACAAGGATTATCCTATTCCCTACCACCTTACCAGTTCAAAATATTGTTAGACTTTTCCTTTTGAATTGCCTTCAGAGTCTTATTTATTCTTTTGAAATCTCCTGATGGTAGCAGACTTTGATTCTTTGAAGATACATGTGGCTTATAGAAATAGTTATTCAGAACCAATTCTGCTAAATAATCAGGCTAGGGAAAACAATAGTGGGGAGATAATTCTAAAGTGATCTCCAACAGTCAGCTTTTCTTTTTTAAATTGGGTCTAAAAGAGAGTTCTGAAAGAAGAATAAAAAAAAAAAGTTTGAAGTCATGGCAATATTAGAACGTTTGTAGAGCCTTCCAAGGAGACTTCTTAAAAGACAGTATTCATTTGAGTATGTAATATTTCCATTGTGTGGATTAAGAAACTAGTTTTGTTGCTTTTAGAGTTATACCTGATACAAATGAAAATTAGTTCACCATCTCAATTGGGGAATGAGATGCAAGTATTTAATAGAAGCATATCTGCAAATAACAGTTTATTCAGTAACACTAAGAGATGCATTTGGATGATTTTATCTTGTCAAACTTTGGACAACAGATTTCAACTTTGTTATTGGTCATGTTAAGAAATTGTGCATAAAGTGTAAGATGATACCCAAAAAGTTACAACTGAGGCAAAAGAGTAAGATAGGTACCAAACTCTAAAGGTAGCTGGAGTTTGGTAGATAGTTGGAGTTTGGTTGATAGTTTTCACTCTATTTGTAACTCACTGAATATTTAGTGATGGCTTGATTTTTTTCATTTCAAATATTCCATTTTTTTTCTCTTTGTTATTTCCTGCTTTCTTTTAAGTTTCTTCTCACTGAACTTGAAGTTTCGAAATTGATTTCAGGAAAAGGTAGAGTGGCGGTAGGTATTAGTTTTGGGGTTTTTTGATGACTTGAGTGAGGGAACATCTTTTAGAGGAACATATGAGTAGCATTTGAACATGATAATATAGTATCTTTGTGCTTTTCTTTTGAAAAGGAAATAGCGTTTAGCTGGAGATGATTGGGTTTTTTCCAACCATTTATGTTAAAGGAAAAAATGAAATAGTGTTATGTGTAGAAATGCTGCCTTCTATAATTTTTAAAATATCTAATATCTAAAAATTGTCCCTAAAATTTTAAATTTTCAATCCCTCCAGAACTCTTTGCAGTGATTTTTTTAAAGCATCTATTTATTTACTAGATGCTCTAAATTATAATAAAAATTGACAATTTTAGAGATAAAAGGCAAATTAAGAAACTGTTATGTGTATTTTACCACATTTTTTTTTTAAAAATCATTGGATCTAGTCACATTTTTATAAAGTGATATATCTAGTTTATGACAAAACTTGAATTACATGATCTTCTGATTCCCATTCAATGTTTTTTCCATCATTATTGTTGCTCCTGGTAGCTAACGTGGTAGTTAATAGATTTGTGCCTCACGGAACCAGAGGGCTCCTCTTTGACACGGACAAAAACTATCAGTTCTCAGGGCTAGATTTTCATTTTTCAAATATCATTTATCACAATTTGAATTAAGGTCTTTTAGGTGGTGTACATGGGTGTGTCATGTGTTATTGATTTCTTCTACTTTTAAGACTGAACATTCTTCACGATCTGAAAGGAAAAGAAGAGACTCATTCGGGATGTTTGACGGTTATGATAGCTGCAGTGAGGACACGAGTAGCAGCTCCAGCTCTGAGGAGAGTGAAGAGGAAGTTGCTCCTTTACCTTCTAATCTCCCAATTATCAAAAACAATGGCCAAGTGTACACATACCCAGATGGTAAATCAGGCATGGGTGAGTATACAGAGTATATTTCAGCTCAGGTGAACAGCCTTTACCTGTTACACACCTTTATATTTGAGGGTATGTTTTGATTCCATTTCTCCTGTCATTTCCCTTAGAATTTTTAAGGAACAGTTTAAAGAAACACAGTCTGAATCTTACAGTTCTAGATAAGATCACTGGTTTTGTGTTAGATCTCTTTATTTTGCATACCTACCACCTGCTGGTGGAAAACAAGTAGAAAAAAATGAAAACAAAAGGCTGATGAGAGACTTAATGGGACTTAAATTCTGTAATTAAATAATAAATCCCTATGTAATTGGAAGTGTGTAAGATAGCAGACTTAGAGAGTTGAAAGAGACTTTCAAGGTAATCTCCCTTCTCTTTAACAGTTCCTTATAAATTTTCTGTTTTAACACTTCGGGATAGGGTATATCTAATTACCAGAGTATTCTTTATATTGAACCAAAATTATCCTTACTCTAACTTTTGTCTTTTGATCTTAATTTTGCTCTTTAAAGGTACACAGAATAGTTCTAATGCTTGTTATGATGACATCTCTTCCCTTCACACTAAACCACTTACTTCTAGTGTGTCTCTAGGGCACACAAGTAAGCCTAACTGCTCCAGTCATTTCTCATAGCATCACAGTGATTTTTTGTTTGTTTGTTTGTTTGTTTGTTTTTTGGCACACGGGCTTAGTTGCTCCATGGCATGTGGGATCTTCCTGGAGCAGGGATCAAACCCGTGTCCCCTGCATTGGCAGGCGGATTCCTAACCACTGCGCCACCTAGGAAGCCCCGCATCACAGTGATTTAATTCATCAGCATCCTGCTCACTTTCTTCTGGGGACACTTCAGGTTACATGGTAGTAGGGTGACAGCTTGTCCTGATTTGCCTTAGACTGTCCTGGTTTTAGGATTAAATGTCCCACATCATGGAAAAGACCTCAGGCAAATAGTTGGTCACCCTGTGTGATTTGGGCAGAAGGTAATTCAACTTTTATCTCCTTTTTTCAGGACACTGTGTTTCCATTCAGGCCACCAAAATTGCTTTAACTTTTTTTAAACTAATACTGAATTTGCAAATAACTGAAACCACATGAACTAGACCAATTTAAATCAGTCTTGCACTTTTGCAGTTGGTTTTTTAAACCCAGGGTGTTAAGACTTTAAAATTCTCCATGTAAGATGTAGAGAATGGATTTGAGGACACAGGGTGGGCAGGGGGGCGAAGGGGAAGCTGGGACAAAGAGAGTAGCATTGACATATATACACTACGAAATGTAAAATAGATAGCTAGTGGGAAGTTGCTGCGTAACAGGAAGATCAGCTTGATGATGGGTGATGACTTGGAGGGCGGGAGGGTGAGAGGGAGTCTTGGGAGGGAGGACATATGGGCATATATGTATAAATACAGCTGATTCACTTTGGTGTACAGAAAAAACCTGGCACAACAGTGTGAAGCAATTATATTCCAATAAAGAGCTTTTTTTAAAAAAAAAACTCTCCATGTAACCTTTTTCTTACTAAATTTTGGTCTTAGAAATTTTTTATCCCTAATTCTGTCATCTAATGTTGAATGCAGTGTCATCTGATCATCATTTGCAGATTTGATAATTATGCCCTGTAGGTCACATTCTAGTCCTTTGATTAAAAAGTTGAGCATCGCAGGGCCTGGTACAGAGTCCTGCCAATCATATCAAAGAACTTAACTTCATTTATCAGGACCCACTAAGTGTGGTCATCCAGTCAGTTAAAACCTATCTAGATGTTTTCTTTCTCTCTCTTTTTCTTTCTCTTTCTTTCTTTCTTTCTTTCTTTCTTTCTTTCTTTCTTTCTTTCTTTCTTTCTTCCTTCCTTCCTTCCTTCCTTCCTTCCTTCCTTCCTTCCTTCCTTCCTTTTAATTTATTTACTTATTGGTTGTGTTGGGTGTTCGTTGTTCGTTGCTGTGTGCAGGCTTTATCTAGTTGCGGTGAGAGGGGGCTGCTCTTCTCCCTCGTGGTGTGTGGGCTTCTCATTGCAGTGGCTTCTCTTGTTGCAGAGCACGGGCTCTAGGTACACAGACTTCAGTACTTGTGGCACATGGATGCACTAGTTGTGGCGCACAGGCTTAGTTGCGCCATGGCATGTCGATCTTCCCAGACCAGGGATTGAACCCATGTACCCTGCATTGGCAGGTGGATTCTTAACCACTGCGCCACCAGGAAAGTCCCCTACCTAGGTGTTTTCTACTTCATCTTGAATTTCTCAGTCCTTATTGACAAAGCTACGTGAGAGATTTTTATCAAAGATGTTAACTCCTGTTAATATACATCTTGCCATGGTTTAGTTATACCAGTCTGGTAATGTTATCACAAAAGGGAGCTTTCTATGTGCCAGACTCTGTTTTAGAGATACAGATAGGAACAATATAAAGTCGCTGATGGAGCTTACATCCTGGTCGTGGGAATTCTGGTTTCACATGTTCAGTTCTTGGCAAAGATGTGCTGTTCCCTTGGGATCACATTTTTTTTACCTAGATGATCCACAAACCTTTTAAATAATCTGTTCTAGAATTTTTACAACAGAAAATCATTCAGGCTTTTTTTCCCTTAGGCACCCTTTGTTTATCTCTCATCCTCTGGCACCTTACATTTTTTCCATGATTTCTCATAATTTATGAGAACTATTAGTTCCTTCACTTGTAACTGTTTAGATGGAGATATGAACCACTCAAGCAGTTGTTTGCTGTGTTATCTTTTTTCCCCCAACTTTACTGAGGAATAATTGACAAATATAATTGTGTATGTTTAAATGTATAAATGTCTATAAATGTGGTGATTTGATATACATGTATACCTGGAATGATTACCAAGATCAATTAACACATCCATCACCTCACAAAGTTAACTTTGTTGGGGGGGTGGGGGGAAGTGGGCACAAGATCTACTTTCAGCAACTTTCAAGTATACAATACAGTAGTAGTATTAGCTGTAGTCACCATGCTGTACATTAGATCCTCACAACTTATTCTTTTTTTTTAAAGGTATATTTTTTTTTAATTGAAGCATAGTTGATTTACAGTGTTGTGCTAATTTTCTGCTGTTACAGCACATTGACTCAGTTATATGCATATATACATTCTTTTGTTAATATTCTTTTCCATTATGGTTTAATCCCAGGAGACTGGATATAGTTCCCTTTGGTATACAGTAGGACCTGTTGTTTATCCATCCTATATATAATGGTTTGCATCTGCTAACTCCAAACTCCCAGTCCATCCCTCCTCACCCACCTGCTTGGCAACCACAAGTCTGTTCTCTATGTCTGCGAGTCTGTTTTTGTTTCATGGATAAGTTTGTGTCATATTTTATCTTTATTTTTTTATTTTTTTTTATTTTTAATTTTTTATTTTTTACAATAAACTGCATATATTTAGAGTGTACAATTTGGTATCCCAATCTCCCATTTCATTCCCCCCCCAACCCTCCCCGCTTTCCCCACTTGGTGTCCATATGTTTGCTCTCTACATCTGTGTCTCTATTTCTGCCTTGTAAACCCGGTTGATCTGTACCATTTTCCTATAGTCCACATATATGTGTTAATATACGATATTTGTTTTTCTCTTTCTGACTCACTTCACTCTGTATGACAGTCTCTGGGTCCATCCATGTCTCTAAAAATGTCCCACTTTCATTGCTTTTTACAGCTGAGTAATATTCCATTGTATATATGTACCACATCTTCTTTATCCATTCATCTGTTGATGGACATTTAGGTTTCTTCCGTGTCCTGGCTATTGTAAATAGTGCTGCAATGAACACTGGAGTGCATGTGTCTTTTTGAATTATGGTGTTCTCTGGGTATATGCCCAGGAGTGGCATTGCTGGGTCATATGGTAGTTCTATTTTTAGATTTGCAAGGAACCTCCATACTGTTCTCCATAGTGACTGTATCAATTTACATTCCCACCAGCACTGCAAGAGCATTCCCTTTTCTCCACACCTTCTCCAGCATTTACTGTTTGTAGATTTTCTGATGATGCCCATTCTAATGGGTGTGAGGTGATACCTCATTGTCGTTTTGATTTGCATTTCTCTGATAATTAGAGATGTTGAGCAGCTTTTCATGTGCCTCTTGGCCATCCATATGTCTTCTTTGGAGAAATGCCTATTTAGGTCTTCTGCCCATTTTTGGATTGGGTTGTTTGTTTTTTTGATATTGAGCTGGATAAACTGTTTATATATTTCAGAGATTAATCCTTTGTCTGTTGATTCATTTGCAAATATTTTCTCCCATTCTGAGGGTTGTCTTTTCATCTTGCTTCGAGTTTCCTTTTCTGTGCAGCTTTGAAGTTTCATTAGGTCCCACTTATTTATTTTTGTTTTTATTTCCATTATTCTAGCGGGTGGACAACTTATTCTTTTTCTGACTGAAAATTTGTATCCTTTGACCTTCATCTCCCCATTTCTCCCTCTCCCCAACCCCTGGCAACCAGCATTCTATGAAATGGGCTTGCTTTGTTTGTTTGTTTTTTAAGATTCCATGTGTTAAGTGATACTCTGTCTTTCTCTTTCTGGCTTATTTCACTTAACATAATACCCTCTGGTTTCATCCATGTTGTCAGAAATGACAATATTTCCTTTTTATGGCTCAATAATATTCCATTATAATAATAGAATAATATTATTGTGTGAATAATATTCCATTTTACTAGGTTGGCCCAAAAGTACATTCGGGTTTTTCCATACCATCTTACGGAAAAACCCGAACAAACTTTTGGGCCAACCCATTATAGGGAGATACATATTAATACCATATATATCTATCTACATATGTATACCACAGTTTTTTTAATCCAGTCATCCATCAAAAGACATTTAGTGTGTTTTGGCTATCGTGAATAATGCTACAGTGAACATGGGAGGGCAGATATCTTTGAGATACTGAGTTGCAGTCAACTAATTTTTTTATATATATAAATTTATGTATTTATTAGTTTATTGGCTGCATTGGGTCTTCATTGCTGCGCATGGGCTTTCTCTAGTTGTAGCAAGCAGGGACTATCCTTGGTTGTGGTGCGGTGGCTTCTCTTGTTGTGGAGCATGGGCTCTAGGCATGTGGGCTTCAGTAGTTGTGGCACGTGGGCTCAACAGTTGCTCCGAGGCATGTGGGATCTTCCCGGACCAGGGATCAAACCCATGTCGCCTGCATTGGCAAGTGATTCTTAACCACTGCACCACCAGGGAAGTCCGTCAACTAATTTTTGATAAGGACACCAAGAACACACAGTGGGGAAAGGATAGTCTTTTCAGTAAATGGTGTTGGGAAATTGGATATCCACATCCAAATGAAAAACTGGACCCCTAACTTACACCACTCACAAAAATTAACTTGAAATGAATTAAAGACTTAAATGTTTTACAGTTTTAGACTGTAAAACTCCTAGGAGAAAACAGAAGGGAAAAAGGTCCTTGATGTTGGTCTTGGCAATGATTTCTTGGATAAGACACCAAAAGCACAGGCAACAAAAGCTGAAATAAACATTGAGATTACATCAGACTAAAGAGATTCTGCTCAGCAAAGGAAACAATAAATTGAAAAGGCAACCTACAGACTGGGAGAAAATATTTGTAAATCATATATCTGATAAGGTGTTAATATCTAAAATATATAAAGAACTCATACAACTCAGTAGGCAAAAAAAGCAAATAATCCAGTTTAAAAATGGGCAAAGGACCTGAGTAGACATTTTTCCAAAGAAGCCATACAAATGGCCAATAGATACATGAAAAGGTGCTCAACATCACTAATCATCAGGGAAATGGAGATCAAAACCACAATGAGATACCACCTCATACCTGTTAGGATGGCTGGTATCAAAAAGACTCCTGATAACAAATGTTGAGGAGGATGTGGAGAACTCTTATAAACTCTGGTGGTAATATAAATTGGTATAGCCATTATTGAAAACAGTATGGTAATTCCTCAAAAATTTAAAAATAGAACTACTGTATAGTTCAGCAATCCCACAACCTTTGTATCTTTTTTGAGCTTTACTTCTTGTTACCCTGTTCTTCTAATTCTGCCTTTCAAATTATTGTCCATTAAGCTAATTTACAAAAGACCCAATAGTGGTTAGAGATTATCAGTTACTAATAGTGCACCTACCTCAAGCTTTGAACCTATCCTGTTTCTCTCGTCTCCTGAATATAACTTGAGAGAATTCTCATATTGTCTTTAGCATTTTTCTGAGTTTTATGTTTCAGTCTTTGCAGTATTTTAGAGACCTGTGCTGCACTTTGTATTAGTCTTCATTTGTGTTGCATTTCTTTTCATCTTTTGTTTAGAATCCTTTCAAACATCAGAGCTTATAATGTCTGGCACAAGGTGAGCACTAAGGAAATGTTAGTTGATTCTAACTTACATTTGTTTGTGTATCTTTTTGACCCTTTTTAAAGCCTTTCAGACCTTAAGCTATAGTCAGACCTTCTGGAGCCTATAGGCATGGCATCATTCCAATCTTTCCCCTTTTATTTAGGTTTTTCTATCATTTATATAACAGAAGAAATTTTCTATCTGCTTGAAGGAAATTTTTAAATTAAAACCTTTAGATAATCAGAGAAATTATTAAACTTAATAAAAATTGGATTTATATGATCATAACACCAATATTTTTGTTAATTAGCTACCTGCGAAATGTGTGGGATGGTTGGTGTGCGAGATGCTTTTTACTCTAAAACAAAGCGTTTCTGCAGTGTTTCGTGTTCAAGAAGTTACTCGTCAAACTCCAAGAAGGCAAGCATTTTGGCCAGACTTCAGGTAACGGTACAGAAACCTTCTTATTCTTTATATCTGTTATCTCTGTGGCTTTCAGTGTTTATCTGTCATTTGATAGTGATTTACTGCACTCCACCTTTGCCCAATTGACCACTTATCATTGTCTACCCCACATCTTTAAGAAGAATGTTCATTCTATAAAATTGAGCAGCTATTATAAATAGAGAAGGCATACTATGCAAAATAAACTGACTCTTTTGTGTCTTTTTTCTAAATAAGTATAAATGTAATAAACATCTTTTTATATACATAAATTGAAGCCATCTCTCCCCCTGGTTTTCTTTGGAGTTAACATCAAGGAGAAACTTTCAGTGTTGGGAGGGGAAGTGATTTACCCTTTGGTTTTATTTTCCATCGTCTTTGGTTTGTACTTTTGATTGCAACCCATTTGATACCTTGACCAAGTGTATTTGGTTAATCGAACTAACCTTTTTGGAAACACTCATAATACAAAAAGAAAATTATCTTTTTGTAAATGTACATCAGTGCCTACAAAATGACTGGAAATTTGACCATTTGACTAAGTTATTACTATTGTAGCATATAAACAACTCTTTAAAGGCATCACATAACTGATTTTTGTAATACATTTTGAGTGATCACATTTTTCTTATTCTTCTTTACCTTATTGTGATCATTATATAGCACTGAAAGGATTATTTAAATTCCCCAAATTAAGGAAATACATCACTTAGATGTATTTCTATATTTCAGATAGACAGTACCTAAAGATCCTGAGCAATGGTCTGTACCCAAATGGATGGCAGTTTGTCACACTGTGAATTTGGCCCATGATCATTTTGTCATTGATCTTTTGCGTTAGCGCTAAAGGTATAAACCTCAGTCACTTGCTCTTTAAACATTAAATTATCTTTTCTTATATAAATAGCAATGCTTGGCAACCTGCATGAGTGAATAACCACTGGTTTTATCTAGTACAAGAAGGAATCAATTATCCACCACAGCCTATATTTTAACATCTTATGGGATATAATTTTTTATTAACATATTAATTTGCATATTGCTGTTTTCGTCTGTGCCAGCTCTGCTACCCATATTAGGTATCTACATTGTAGCAGAACTCCAGAAAACATTTTTCATGTTAAAATTCCTTGTATGTTTCCTGTGCTTTAATAATTCTCTAAACCCTCAATGTTTACTTAAGCAGAATGAGTAGTATGCAATCAAGTTAGTTTTCTGTTTTGCCGGTGGGGGATGAGAAAGAATCCTATTTACTTAACTCTTCTTGTTTTAGGGTAAGCCTCCAACAAAGAAGGCAAAAGTTCTTCAGAAGCAACCTTTAGTCGCTAAACTAGCTGCTTATGCTCAGTATCAAGCTACCTTGCAAAATCAAGCAAAGACTAAATCAGGTAATATGGGTGAATGTAGTGGAGGTGAAATATAAATATTTGATACTGATTCATCTAGTTTTAATTAATAGCATTTTAATTTTGGATTCTGTTAACTAAGCCATTTCTGTGCTGTGTTTGCACATTACACCTCTAAGCTTCCTGATAGTGGTTTTAGTTTCAGTAAATTATTCTAGAGGAGACTAGTGTTCATAAGTTAGTGTTCATAAGTTATGGTACTTGTGGCAGTCTCCTTAATATTATTGTTTTTTATTTGGTTCATTATTTATTTTTTATGTACTGGTTCTCTGTGCTGTGGACAGTAGGAAACATGGAGATAATGGGCAAAGAAATATGACATTTATTAGACTTCAAAGGGATTGGGGAGAAGAGAATAATAAGAGAAGGAGATTGAGGAGAGGACTATTTCTAACAGAAAAATTCTTAACAGGAGTGCAAAGCAAAGGAGGTAAGGAGGCAATGAAAAACCATAGCAAAAGTATTAGGTAGTGGATGCTGGATAGAAGTCTCACTGAAATACACATTAAGAGCTGTGTGGGAATAAAACACAGGAGCAGCCAGAACAGCGTTTGTTATCCTGAAGGTATCTACTCTCAGCTGTTCTTTGTTTCTTATAACTGGAGCACTCTCGCCTCACTTCCCAAGAAACATATGTTGTGTATAGAAGAGTTAAACTGCTGTTTGTTTGCAGATATGATATATGCTAAAGTTCATGTTTATTTAGCGAAGTTCCATCTTTATACAAAAAACTTTCTTTAGAGGTAATAAATTTGTATCATTTCACATTTTAAAATAATAGCTTTCTTACAAATAAAAGATTTGAGAACTGTAATATATCTGAATCTGTTTTATTTCAGCAGCAATCTCCATGGAAGGTTTCAGCTGGGGTAACTACATCAATAGCAATAGCTTTATAGCAGCTCCAGTTACCTGCTTTAAACATGTGAGTATGGAATTTCTCAGTTTATATTGAAATGCTTAGTCATTGTTTAAATCTGAAGGCACAGTAGCATTTAAGCATCTTATCCTTAGAAGGTCTTTATTTTATACATTGTAATGGAAATATTTCCTTTTTTTAATTATTGTACTTATTAATAGTTACATAACTTCTCCAAGTTTTATAAGTAAAAGGTTCCTATAAAGACCTTGCAAGTTGAAATTATTTTAAACAGGGAAAGGCACTAGTCTCATCCAATTTTCATATTAAGTTGAGCCATATAAAATTGCTGGGGGACTTCTTAGGTGGCGCAGTGGTTACGAATCCGACTGCCAATGCAGGAGACACGGGTTTGATCCCTGCTCCAGGAAGATCCCACATGCCGCGGAGCAACTAAGCCCATGCGCCACAGTTAAAAAAAAAAATGCTCGTAAAAAATGAAACTCATCATTCATGGGGGAAAAAAAAATTGCAGGTTTTGTGTGTCAAAAATAGTTGCATATTTGCAAAGTCAGTAGAAACCATCCATTGTATATGTTACCTAAATTTTTGTGATTTGACCTAATAATTGAGAAAAGGAAAGATCTAGTTTTGTTGTCTCAAATGTAAAAATCACAAAAACAAAGAAGGAACTATTAGTAATATATCGTATCATGGGCTGAAATGATCTTTTTGTGAGGTGTTGTTTTTAACAAGTAGATTGTCACAGAACATCTGAAGAAATTAAGAGTTATGTTAAAAAATGTATCTAGTGATAAATTCTTTCCCTTTGATTCAATTATCTGTGATTCTCTTCAATACTTTTTTTAACCTGAGTATAAGTTTAATTTATATTTGAAGGTTCTGTCTGCTACTGATCATGTATAAGAAGAAAAGAGAATTTAGAAAGTTAATGAATGAAATTTTGTGTACACTTAACATATTGTTAGCTTAGGGCTTTACTGTTAAATAATAGCATGTGAACAAAACTGAGCTTGAGTTCTTGCGGTGGAAATACAAATGAATTTTAATTCATTCGTGACCAGTAAAGGATCTTGGTCAAGGCCAAGCATATTAATTCATTGGTGGAAATATAAATGAAAGCGGAATTCATTCATTTGCTAAGTTTTCTTTCTTAAAAGTACAGGTGTTAAGCCCTTTGTCAGTGGCATGCTGACTGCCTAAATCAGCCTAAGTGGAATCTTAGATACTTTACCTCAGTATACAGTAACTGATATATTTTCTTGTAATGTTGATAGTATTGTCACATTTGTGAGATATATTAAATACATGGCAACAGCAGCTTTCATTAGAAGTACAAAGCAAATCTTTAACTCTCCTCTTTTGAGGTAATTCTTTTTGGTACTAAGAAGATCAGAATTAGATTAAGTTCTCAGTTATAATAACTTTCATCCCAGATTCCTGGAACATTTGTCTGTTGTCTCCTTCTGAGTAGCCTTTATCTCTTTTTCTATCTTTAATTTTTTTTTTTAGATTTTAATATCATAAGGCATGTCCAGCTATTTTATGTAAGTAGTCAGGATATTTTAAAAATAGCATTTCAAAGTGCCAAAAGTATAATATTTTATTTCATGTCCTTATCTTTGAATAGTAATACTATGTTAAAGTTATTTGCAAGAAAATTTCTATTATAATGAAATTGATTGATTTTTGTTTTCGACTTTGCTTTTTTAAGATTAAAGTTTTCTGTCATATAGAATAGAGCAACTAGCCTTAGCTGTATGATTAATAATGATACTGTGGGACCTCCTCTGTCTCATTCAGAAGCAAGGTATCTCTCAGCCAGTGCCTTCCTGCTCCACTCATCTTCCTTTACTGCCTTCTTCTTACCAAATAGGAAACATTTTATACTGGTAATGTCAGTATATTTTAGTACAAAATGAGTTTACTTTGTTGCCTTAACCAGCATTTTTATTTGAAGTCATTTGGTTTAGGAGGTCAGACTTAGTGCTGTACTTGATTTTTGTCCTTTAAAGTTGACTCTTCATGGTTTCTCCCCCTTAGATAGTTTTTGTGGTCTCCAAGAAGAGTTACTGGCTTTAGCTTTAGAAAACCTATTGCCAGGAGTTGCTGCAAGCACAAGGTCCTGCCTTGAATCATCAGTCTTCAATCATCAGTCCTCTAGTCTTCTGACACTTGATGCCTGCTCTAACACTGGTTCATCAGTGGGGCCCCTTCCTCCATTACTCTATACCTGCATTGTCTCCAACTTGAGCACAGGTTGGGAGCCTTTCCCTGCTCCTAGGGGATTCTTTTTTCAAGCGTAATTTTTAAAAACATTCGATCTGTGGAAATTCCCTGGCAGTCCAGTGGTTAGGACTTGGCACTTTCACTGCTGGGACCCAGGTTCCATATTTCATCCCTGGTTGGGGGACTAATATGGAGCAAACCACGTGGCACCTGCATTGCCAGAAGAAAAAAAAATTTCAGTCTGTAACATGGAAACAGAGCTGTTCACTGCTCTGGTTGAACCAGAATTGGGGCTGGGGGTGGTGTCACAGCTTTGCCTTGCTTCTTTAATGTAACTCAACCTCTTCTGCAGTAAGGACCCCAGGTAAATACTTTATATTTTCCAGTACTTAAAAATTATTGTGATTAGTTTTAAAGACATAGGATTTCAGTAGAATTTCTCTTTTCCATGGTCTGTCTTTAAATTTCTGGGGAGTTTCTGCAGAGTATATCATAATAGGACGATATTCTCTTTGAATATTGCTGTAATTGTGCATAATGGTTTATACTTAATCACTCAATTACAACAGTTTGACATTTTTTATAATTATCAGTGTAAATGGAGCCCAGTTGTCATTAAATACATCTACTTAGAAATCTGTATATTATGATGGCTATATATTTGATGCAACTTTCATTTTATCTAGGTGGTAGTTTTCAGACTTTTTTTAAAGCGTTACAATTCCCTTTTTCCCTAATAAACGTAGCTAGGATAAGGGGAAATTGTACTGATTGGTCTGGCAGGAGTAGGGTGGTATGGCTAGAGCCTTGGCCCCTGACCCTTGGCTTTCCCTTCTTTGGCAGTCTCTGAGGTTGGAAACCACTGAATTAGGTAATATCATTTTTTTTTTAATTTTTATTGGGGTATAGTTGATTTACAGTGTTTTGTTGGTTTCAGGTGTTAGGTAATATCATTTTTAATTCTAAATCATATGGTCACAAAGTCGTAAGTTATCTTAAAAATCACCTAGCTCAGGGGCTGCCTAGATG
Source organism: Hippopotamus amphibius kiboko (assembly GCF_030028045.1). Taxonomy (NCBI): domain Eukaryota; kingdom Metazoa; phylum Chordata; class Mammalia; order Artiodactyla; family Hippopotamidae; genus Hippopotamus; species Hippopotamus amphibius. Next base: position 34,817,442 of record NC_080202.1, read on the forward strand.
GCGCAGTGGTTAAGAATCTGCCTTCCAATGCAGAGGTCACGAGTTCGATCCCAGCTCCAGGAAGATCCCACATGCCGCGGAGCAACTAAGCCCGTGTGCCCAAAAAAAAAAAAAAAAATCACCTAGCTCATCTACTCCATCTCTTAGTATAAATGAAGAAACTCTTGCTACTTTTTTCAGTAGCTGGATTGAAATTTTCAAATTTGGGCTTCAACCTGATTTTTATCATGCAGTTTTTCTTGTTTTTTTGTTTTTTTAATAGTTTTGAATTAAGCTCCTATAGGAAAAACCATCCTGTGTTTCCCCTTTACTTACACAACACTACCACACAGTATTTCTGATATCAGATGTGTGGGTTTTCCACACATTAAGCATTTCTCTGACACCAGCTGGGTGTCCTAAAATTTAGTCCAATTCTGACACTATCTATCTGGAGTTAGCGTCAGATCCCACACTTAAGGGCTCAGTCCCATAAGACTGCCCCCGTTCAGACACCAGTTGCAAGTCCCACATTGTCACCTCTACTTCTGACAGATCAGCTATAAATCAGAGTTCCCATGACCTCTTCCTTGGGTTTGATAATTTGCTAGAATGTCTCACAGAATTCAGGGAAACACTTAGGTTTACTGTTTTATTATTAAGCATATAATAAAAGAGATAACAGCCAGATGAAGAGATGTGTAGGGCAAGGTATATGAGAAGGCGCAGAGTTTCCATGCCCTCTCAGGTGCCCACTCTCCTAGCACCTTTACTCATCCACCAGCCCAGAAGCTCTCCAAATCCTGTGTATTGGGATTTTTATGGAGGCTTCATCACATAGGCATAATGGGTCATTAACTCAGTCTCTAACCCCTCTCCCTTTGCTAGAGGATGGGTGATGGGGCTGAAAGTTCCAAGCTTCTAATCATAGTTTGATCTGTGTGGTGACCAACTTCCATCCTAAAGCTGTCTAGGGGCTCACAAAGAGTTGCCTCATTAGAACAAAAAACACTGCTATCACCCAAGAAATTCCAAAGGATTTAGGAGCTCTATGTCTGGAATCAGGGTCAAAGATCAAATATTAGAACAAAATATAATTCTGGTACTCTTATCACTTAGGAAGTTACGAAGGCTGTAAGACCTCTGTGCCAGGAGCAAGGCCAGAGACTAATACATACATTTTTTTATTTCACAGCTTCTAAAAGCAGTAACCTTATCTTTATACTAACTGTGGAAATATCTCCAAAATAGTACTACAGTATCACATGCCAGATAGGTACTCTACGGTAATGAAATTCACAGACTATTTTCTCCTAATGGCAATTTATGTTTGAACCCAAGAGAGTTGTTCTGTGTATGCAGAACATGTAGCTTTAAAGCATTCTTAATGTTTTTAATATCTTAGTCTTTTAAATAGAAGCACTTCTGTTCCCTATTATTTGCCTTATAATGAAATCAAGTACAGGGAATTCCCTGGTTGCCTAGTGATTAGAATTCTGGGCTTTCACTGCCCTGGCCTGGGTTCAGTACCTGGTCAGGGAACTGAGAATCCTGCAAGCCACGAGGCACAGCCAAAAAAAAAAAACAAGTGGAATATTTCTTTCCTAAGCGTTATAGCACAGGCCAAAATGTGCTAATATCAAATGTACATGAATCATAAAAAGCTAAAATCATATTCCTTTAGTTACATATTTGCAGACTTTAGATTTCTTTTGTTTGGTACCTGGACTATATACTCTGGTGTCTTGTTGATACTGTCATTGCCAAAACCAGAAATGTAATCACCCTACTATTTTCCTCCATTGAAAATAGTTGTAGTTAGCTATTTTTTTAAAAGGTCCTAAGCTGCTCAGCATCACTAATTAATAGAGAAATGCAAGTCAAAGCCACAATGAGGTATCACCTCACTCTGGTCAGAATAGCCATCATCAAAAAATCTAGAAACAATAAATGTTGGAGAGGGCGTGGAGAAAAGGAAACTCTCCTGCACTGTTGGTGGGAATGTAAACTGGTACAGCCACTTTGCAAAACAGTTTGGAGGTTTCTTAAAAAACTAAAAATGGAACTACCATATGATGCAGTAATTCCACTACTGGGCATATACCCAGAGAAAACTATAATCCAAAAAGAAACATGTACCATAATGTTCATTGCAGCACTATTTGCAATAGCCAGGACATGGAAGCAACCTAAATGTCCATTGACAGATGAATGAATAAAGAAGATGTGGTACACATATACAGTGGAATATTATTCAGCCATAAAAAGGAACAAAATTGGGTCATTTGTAGAGTCATGGATGGACCTAGAGACTGTCATACAGAGTGAAGTAAGTCAGAAAGAGAAAAACAAATATCGTATATTAATGCATATATTCAAAAATTTAGAAAAATGGTGCAAATGAACTGGTTTGCAAGGCAGAAATAGAGACACAAATGTAGAGAACAAACATATGGACACCAAGGAGGGAAAGCGGGGCAGGGTGGGGGAGTGGGGATGAATTGGGAGATTGGGATTACCATATATACATTAATATGTATAAGATAGATGACTAATAAGAAAAAAAATATCAAATTGTAAACTTTAAATGTACGCAGTTTATTGTATGTCAGTTATATCTAAATAAAATTCTTTTTAAAAGGAAAGAAAGAGGTCCTTTGTGCACACACATGCCATAGCTTTAAAGCTGAGTTTACTATACTGTTTCATCCTTCCTCCACAAATGTCACCTTGTATTGCTTACATGATGTTTTCTAATCCTCTCTTTGGTACCTGACCTGTACGCCAGCTGTTTTGAAGGGGATAAGGTTATCCATATTTCTTTGCAACAGGTATTACAAGTATATTTTTGGATTTTAAGGACAAAAACAAAAGCCTTTTTGTTTGTGTATGTGTGGTAAGAATAGCTTATAGTAAAACTCATGATTTATTTCTCAGGTCTGTATTTATTAGTAAAATAGTCTCTTTCAAATAAAGTTATTCTTTGTTTTTTTCCCTAGCCTTAACCATGCATACATAATATCATTGCAAATTGAAAATAAATGTGACTTCACGTCCATTTTAACTAAAGTTAGAATCTTCAGTATGTCATCCTAGATTGCAGAACTTCTTTCTAATGGAAATAAAACTAAAATTAGTTTCTGGTACTTATTAGTACTCCATCTGATTTAGCTATTGTGAGAGTTGCCACAAAATAGATTTTCTGCAGGAAAGCAGTGGACTCCGATATAATAAAAATCACCTGTTTTAAGGAAGGCCCAAATAATCTAGATTATTATGCTTTTTTAAATTATGGACTGTTTTATGCCTTTCAAATTAGTAACCACTGCTTCCTGTCTCTTTTTACATATACTAGCATTCCTTCATTCTTAATCACTTTCACCCCAAGCATCCCATTTTACTTTTGTACTTTCCTTATATTCCCTATCCCCTGCTACCACCATCCCAAAAAGTATTATAGATTCTGTTATCAAATCAAAATGTGAGTGGACTTTCTGGAGAAAGAGGGAACAATTTTTTTTTTCTGTTTTTACTTCCTGTCAATTCCAGCAAATAATATTTAGTTCTAAATTCTTTCTAGTTAATTTCCTATAACGTTTTCTCCCCTTTGGGGGCAAATAATAGTTTATCTTTCTCTACTAGATGCACTTGTCATCATATGCCTATCAGTCAAAGTATTTTAATGGCAGCTTTTTGTATATTTGCCATGTCATTAATAGGATCAATAATAGTTACCTATGTGCAACTTCAGGGCTAACTTCTGCCTGCTTAAATTCTTTGTTGCTACTGAAGATTGTGATTATCAAAAGTTATAGGTTGTCAGTTCTATGGAGGGAAATCTGTATTTCTCCCATAAAGCATCACGTGTACAATGTGTCAGGCCTCTGAGTCTAAATACTAGCCATCTGGGCTATTGGACTATCTGGGAATGTTCTTGAAGTACAGAAAAGTAAGAATCCCACCCAATTACTTTCTTTCAGATAGACAGTCAGGTGGAGGTTATCATACATTTGTGTTGGGGAGCCCTCAACATTTGGATTTGGCCATGTCCTGCAGGACCTGATGACAGCTTACCTTTCAGGGAAGGAGAATCGCTCCCACATAGCCCTCACGAGTGGCCCTGGAGCAGGAAATGGTGAAGCAGATCTTCCTGGTTTGGGAGGAACCTGAGGTGGACCTCTCGTCCTGAGTCTGGAAGGTAAATTTGTTGTTACCTGTAAATTATGGTTCTGCTAGTTCATGCTATGCCAATCCAGACTTTCAGAGGTATCCCTCCTGCCAGCAAGAGAAGACAGATGACTTGGATGAAGATGGCTCTCAAGCCCTGGGTCATTTAGTCTTCCACACTTAAGAATATTCATTTTAAACAAAAGGGCAGATATATCTATGAAATGACTTTATTATTTCAACACATTGAGCACATACTATGCAATGACTGTGGTGCTCTTTTTTGTTACTGTTTTTGTTTCATTTTTTTTTCTTAGAGTGAACCATATGGATTGGTTTAAGAGGGCCTAGCAGAACCACAACCTTACAGGCAAGAACAAATGTCACTTTCTGCTACTTTCTCCTATACCAATCCAGACTGTAGGGACCAAAACATAACATTCCCCACTAAAGTGAGCATTAACTGTATTTTCTAAGTGAGCATATTGACACTTATTTTCTTTTAAAAAAAAAAGTGACTAAAAGTTATTTTCTCCAGACAATTAAGACAAAAAAAAGTCTGTATGACATTGCCATATCTAACTCAAAAGGGAGTCGGTCCTGTATGCCAATTTCATTTAACAGTGTGCCCACGTAACACACAACTTATCAACAAAATCATGCTTCTTCCTTCTCAGTGGAAAAATAAAGCCCCTTCCATAAGATTTGGCAGCCAGACAAAGAGGAATGGATATCATGCCTTAATTTAATATACACATTTCACTGCATCTGTCTGCTCTAATTGGTTCATCCTCACAGAAATTAACACATGGTCTTTGTGTTAATATATGGTAGCTTAATCTGTTACCTGTCTTCCTTCCAGCCTTTCCTTCTCTAATCATATCTGCTGGCAATAGGGATGGCCCTACAGTCTAGAATGATATAGGGGGAGATAGCAGAACCTGAAGAGTCCATTCTTTCAATTTAAAAAAAAGCAGAAAGTGGTAGTCATAATGGATGTACTATTTTTTGCACAGCTCAGGGAGGTAGTTATCTATATCCTTCCAGAATTACGAATAGTTGAGATAGGCCACTGTCTCCAAGTGATTGAAGTACATTCATTGCTTGCTACTTAAAGAAATAGCCATAAGTTGATTCTGTGTTTGGTTTCTAGACTTATCCTAGTTCAGTATTATTTGACATTTTCTTCCTCTCCTTCAGAAATTCCTTAAACTATTGAGAGCAGAGGGTTGAATACTGTTTTAAGCTAATCCTCCTGTTGGGTTAGCGTCCACCCAAGTATGAGCAGTCTTGCATTTGCCCAGTGTTCAGATGGACTAGTTTGTGTGACTCTTGGATATCTTTGTTTAGTCATCTTTTAGCTTTGAATCTATTTTGTCTTTTCCTTATTTGTTCATATTATTAGGTCTTTTATAACCTTACCTAATCCTTTTCTCTGTGATCAAGGTTCCAAATTGTATTTAATGAGCAGCTGACTATCAAGGGCCGCAGAAACTGTTTGGTATTATCAGCATTTAAATTCCTGAATTCACTTACTTGGTTCAATTAATCATTGCTAAATTCCAAATAATTGTAAACTGCCTCAAATTTAAGGATTAAAATATAATGGAAACTGTAATTTGGAAACATATTAAATTTTGGAAAATCCCTTCATGATATTCATTTAATCGGTTTTCTGAGTCCCCATCTTAACCATTGTGTGGAGGGTATTTATTACTTTCAATAGTTTTCTCTTTGTTTATTGTAATTCCTGCATGAGAAATTTTGAAATAATAAATTATTTAACAATTTGCCATGGTATGATTCTCCAAAAACTCTTCAACTCCACCTTTTTAATAACGTTATCTGGTGCTTTTGCTTTTGTCTGGGTCTGTTGTAACAGACTGTAGTTCTATTCTCTGAATTTAACTGAAGTTGAAAATATAGATAACTAAGTTTTGTTTCTCTGTGTTATTGGAAACCACATTGCTGATTGGAATTATCTTTTTTTCTGCTCTTTGACCAGATCTTTTAAAATTAGAGGTTAAGGTAAAGTACATTCATTTAGATATTAAAAATAATTAATTTCTTAAGTCAGCTTTTTCCTCTGAAATCTGCTATCAAGATTGTAATTTGGCTTTTACAAAAATTGCTGCTCAAGTCTTATATTAGGGCAGTATTGAATTTTGAACTCAACGTGGGTCTCTTCTAATACACGTGAATCCTCTTCATCTTGAGCTTGTCCCTGACACTGGCTTTTTCCAAATAGGATTCTGTGACACAAGGAATAACAATTATATTTTCAGAGAAAAATGAATGAATTAAATGATATTTTTAATTTAATGTTTCCATGATTGATAGTAGTGCTTAATTTTGAATGGTGTGTTTTAGGCTTCATTTAATAAGATGATAATTTAATAATTTTTATATGACAGGCACCTATGGGGACCTGCTGGGGTGATATCTCAGAAAATGTGAGAGTAGAAGTTCCCAATACAGACTGCAGCCTACCTACCAAAGTCTTCTGGATTGCTGGAATTGTAAAATTAGCAGGTGAAAAGCATGCGTAATAATTTTACTTTAAAAATGTGAATTATATTTGTAATTTGTAAGAAAGCATATTTGTAAATTTTCAAGTATTGCCAAATAAGTATGATATAGGGCAGAGGTTAACAAAGTTTTTTCTGTAAAAGATCAGACAGTAAATATTTTCAGTTTTGTGAGCAACGCAGTCTCTATCATAACCATTTAACCCTACCATCATAGCATAGAAGCAGCCAAAACAATACATAAATGAATAGGCATGGCTGAGTTCTAGTAAAACTTTATTTATGGGCACTGAAATTTGAATTTCATATAATTGTTACATATCATAAAATATTATTTTACCTCTGATTTTTTTCATCCATTTAAAAATGTAAAAACCATTCTTAGATGGCAGACTGAAAAACATCAGGCAGTAGGCCAGATCTGGGGGCCATATATAGTTTACCAACCCCTGGTATAGGCAGATACTTTGGAAAGTAACAAAAAGTTGAGGTACTAAAAAAAGTGATATTGTCCATAATATCAGAAGTAAATTAGTGATGAAAATTTCATCTGTTTTGGGTACTGCCTTTTTCTTCATTCCCACCTCTTCCATGTACCCCAGCCCTTATTACATTGTTGCTCATGAAGTAAATGCATTATGTATTTACTGTGTTAGACACTGGACAGGTGCTGTGCAGACGTGTAAGATTTGTTTTTTGCAGCGAGCTTACATCTGCTAAATATTGAATACATTTTATGACAAGGTGCTTAGTGGGTGGTGTAGTAGGACACTAGTACTTCAGAAGAGGACTGCCACTCAGATAATGAAAGTTGTCCTGAGATTACTGGAAGAGGTATTTTACTCATCCTACTTTCTAGTCTTATCTCCAGCCATTCTCCCCAAAACACTCTGCCTATTGCTCCCTGTGTACTCCTGATAGACTTAATTTACTTAAAAATGATCTCATTTCCATTTTTCTGTCTTTAATGGCTTCTTTGTCCTTAAAGAATCAGGATGGTCAGCATTACAGCTATTGATGAGTTTCACCATACACCACTGACTAGATTTTTTTATTGTTCCCCAATATAAATGATCTCTTCTGGTGAGATTAGTTTTCCTCCTCTCTCATACAGCATGCTCTATATCACCTCCATGCCTTTACCCACTCTCACTCTCTCACCGTATTTAACCCAGTTAGGTTCCCACCTTTTCCTTAAAACAGTTCTCCAAAAAAAAAAAACAAAAACATTTCTCCAGCTATATAAACATTCTGTAAATGCTTGTATTATTCTCTACACCTTAATTTAAAACAACTATATTTTTTTGCTTGATGTTTAAATCAGTTGCATTTAAGTGACTCTAAAGGGACTTCCCTGGTGGCACAGTGGTTAAGAATCCAGCTGCCAGTGCAGGGGACATGGGTTCAATCCCTGCTCTGGGAAGATCCCACATGCCACAGAGCGACTAAGCCCGTACGCCACAACTACTGAGCCTGCGCTCTAGAGCCCTGGAGCCACAACTACTTAGCACATGTGCCATAACTACTGAAGCCTGAAGGCCTAGAGCCTGTGCTTTGCAACAAGAGAAGCCACCGCTCTGAGAAGCCAGCGCGTCGCAATGAAGAGTAGCCCCCACTCACCGCAACTAGAGAAAGCCTACGCACAGCAACAGAGACCCAACGCAGCCAATAAATAAATAAATAATTTTTTAAAAAATAAGTAAATGGCTCTAAAGATCAATGCATTTAATACCCAAGAATTATTTCTATCTTCCATCTCTGGTTTACATCTCTATTTTATCTAATTGCAGCATATATCTCATTTTAAGCCACTTTAATGATGTTTTAGAAGTGAACCTGATGTTGATCATGAACCCACAATTCAACAACAGTTAGCAAAGTCATGAGTTGTTCTGTGAATTATTGAATTTTAAAACTGAAAGTTTAATGCTATGTTTTCATCATAAATATTAACTCATGAAAATGTTGACTGAACTTAGCTGCCAGCCTGAAATACAAGTTTATTGCTCCTTTTTTATTCCACTAAAGGCCTTAAATTAAACCTTAATCTATTATCAATATAAGGTTTATTAAATTATGAACAGTAAATGTCATACTATTTATTCTTTGCAGGAAATAAGTCTTCTTATTTGTTTAGCACGTATAGATTTTAAGTGATGTCACATACTTTTGTGTTTATTGAACTTTTTTACCTAGCATTTTCAAATCTTATTTCCAAATAAACAAGACAGAAAAATTTAGACTCTTGAAGTAGCCACATCCAAATTATCCAAAAATAATTTGGTCACCTGATCACTTGGATGTAGCAGTTTCTTTGAAATGTACTTTAACTGGATTTCTGTGACTTAACAAGGTTATACTAACTTAACACTATCTTCTTTATTTCCAAAACTACACATTCTGATAGAACTTCCCCACCCCCCTTTTCATTGAGAATTTCTTTTCTAGAATTTAAGAAACTGTTGGTAAAGTTGAAGTATATTCAGAGGAGTGGGCCGTGCTCTGAAAACAGTTAAACTAATTGCATTGTTCAGATAGTTCTCCAAGTTTCATCCATACACCATTAGTGGCAGCAGCCTCTGGGAACTTGTTAGAAATGCAGATTCTCGGACTCACCTGAGATCTACCCAGTCAGGATCTCTGGGATGTGGGCCCAGCCGTCTGTCTGTTCACAAGCCCTGTGCGTAACTCTGCTGCAGATGATGCTCACTGACATTTGATGGCCCCTACCAGCAGCTATATGCTGTTTTATTTCATTTGGTTTTCTTATTACGTGGCAATTGCTTTGTTGGTTTCAGGTTACAATGCCCTTTTAAGATATGAAGGATTTGAAAATGACTCTGGTTTGGACTTTTGGTGCAATATATGTGGTTCTGATATCCACCCAGTTGGTTGGTGTGCAGCCAGTGGAAAACCTCTTGTCCCTCCTAGAAGTGAGTAGCTTCTTTACCCTTACTGTAATCTAATTATCTGCACTTTAATGCAGTTTTATACTAAGTAACTTTAAAGTGACATAGAAATTAAAATAATATCTTCTGGTTTCAAATAACTTATTTGCTAGCAAGACTTACTTATTTTCGCTGTTTTCGTTACTGTTCTTCAGAACTTTAATTGCAGGGAAATTTGTTACTATTTTTTTTTAACAAATAGCTTATGAAGCAATTCTATACTTTGCTAAAGTGTAACTGGTTATTTCTTTTGTTTTAGCTATTCAACATAAGTATACAAACTGGAAAGCTTTTCTAGTGAAACGACTTACTGGTGCCAAAACACTTCCTCCCGATTTCTCACAAAAGGTAAAGACAGGATCTTAGAAAGGACTGAAGTGGCAAATGGCAAATGAGAGCTCTGAAAAATGGAGTAACTTCGAAGTTAAGGAATTGTTTCAGTTAGTGAGTCAGATGACCTGTGTTAACTGAGTGCACGTGGTATTTTTATACTACAATACTAAAATTATTTGTATACCTTTGTCATAAATTCCCAACAGTTTTGCTTTTGTTTCCAAGGTTTCAGAGAGCATGCAGTATCCTTTCAAACCTTGCATGAGAGTAGAAGTGGTTGACAAGAGGCATTTGTGTCGAACACGAGTGGCAGTGGTGGAAAGTGTAATTGGAGGGAGATTAAGACTGGTGTATGAAGAGAGTGAAGACAGAACAGACGACTTCTGGTGCCATATGCACAGTCCATTAATCCATCATATCGGTTGGTCTCGAAGCATAGGCCATCGATTCAAAAGATCTGGTAAGCACCTGTCACAAGAACTCCTGTTGAAAATATCATTGAAGCTAAATTGTACTGTTTGGTTATTTTTCTCTGCAGAATGGCATGGATCAAAACTAGTTGTCTGGGCTGCTTATTCTACCCTAATTAGGGAAGCATCACACCAGAATATTAATGTCCTAGCCAGTTCCTTTATATTCCTTCCATTTGTGCTCAAGTAAAAAATAATGCACTTTTGGTCACAACTACATTTGTTTTCTTATACTTTTTTATCCAGCCCATTTGAAAGAACTAAATGTAACCTTTCCCTTTTCATTCAATTTTAGTTGAAATAGTGAAATTAAATGTGGTTAAACTTAATACTAAACACATTAAAACATACTTCTAAAGTTGTAATTCCCTAACTCTAGGGAATTTCCAGCATTCTAATTGGCTGAATGTATTTAATAGTACATGTTCTCTAAAGAGAGAAAGACTTTTAAAGAGTATTATTCACCATAAATGTAGAAGGCACGTATTTTTGCCATGTTTTAGAGTATACATACCTTGTGAATTTGAAACCTTCAGAGAAACGTGGTTTTTGGTCTTCTCACAAATGCTGACAGATTAGTATGTAACTTTTCCTTGTAGATATTACAAAGAAACAGGATGGACATTTTGATACACCACCACATTTATTTGCTAAGGTAAGAAGTTTTTATAAGAACCCTCATTTGTAAATTAGGTTTGAAAGAGGGTTGTGGGTTTTCTCCTAATATTATGGAAATCACAGTTACATATGTTCACCTAAAAGGATTAAGACCTTGTAATCCATATGTGTCACAACTGTTGATTATAATTATTCTTAAATTCTGTTTGCCTGAATTCTCTCTATTCCCTAATGGAAGTTTGAGTTATAATATTAGGTAGGTAGGAGAAGACACTTGGTATTTTCATCTGGTAAACTTTTCAAATTGGTATTATTTTAATTATTAAACTGTTAACACTTGTAACAGTAGATGTGCTTTCATGTAATTCTTTAGGTAAAAGAAGTAGACCAGAGTGGGGAATGGTTCAAGGAAGGAATGAAATTGGAAGCTATAGACCCATTAAATCTTTCCACAATATGTGTTGCGACCATTAGAAAGGTAAGGGAATAGGTTTTAAAATATAGAAATGCAGTTATAGGAACTAGGTTTAAGGTAATAGGAGGAGGCCCCTAACATATTCATTTTGACATAAAATGTGTGTGTCTGCATCTTCACTGGGGAGAACGTTACTACTAATTTCGAAATAAATTTGAATTCTCTTACTGGAGGTTTTCTTTTTATATCTCTTGCTGTCAGGGTTGTTATCTTGAGTCTGTTACCTTAATTTTATGAAAGTATATCCTTAAGTTAGAGGAAGAATATTTATTTAACTTACTTCCTGGTCAAAGCTTGTCCAACACAGAATTTGTAACAAGGCCAAGTTTATCTTCAGTTCCTGTGTTTCCTTTTTGTGCTTCTTTTTTTCCCTTTGGTAGTACTATTTCTTCTTTTCTCTTTTTCCTCTCTTCTGAAACTGTTTTTACAAAAAGATGTAGAAGAGTGGTTCTCGGTTCTCATTAGGCATCAGAATCTCCTGGGGAACTTAAAAAAAAAGATATCATTGACTAGGCCTCTTCCCTGACCCTGCACACTCCTCCCCCCCCCTCCCCCGCTGTCTGGTTTGGGGCCCTAGCATTGGCTTTATTTTTTTTAAGTCCCCAGGTGATTCTCAAGTACAACCAGAGTTAAGAACCATTGATCCAGAATCTACTTACATAAAGGTGTAGTAACTAAATTAAGATTTGCATTTCAACACAGTATTAAGCCTTAAGCCAAAAGAATTAAAAAACAGTTGTGATGGCTGCCTTGTTTCCAAACACTTGTGTTCAGGTCACAAAACTAAACCAGACTGGCTCCATACCCTTGTTCTTCCTCTTCCCCTGACTAGTGGTCCAAACCACCTGATACTATTTAAAAACATAGATTTCCATGACCTATTTCAGACCTATTCAATCAGAATCACAAGAAATATTGCCCAGATATCTGTATTTGTTTAAAAAGGAAAGAAAATAAAAAGTTCCCTAGGTAATTCTGACAGTCAGCCAGGTTTGGGAACCAGTGCCATTGTGCCATGCTCTGTGTGAAGGGATAATAAGTGTCCAGTGAGTAGAATATCAAGCTTCATTCAGAAAATACTTAATGAATTCTTGCTGTGCTAGGTTTGGTTTGGACTCAAAAAAGCTTACCGTCTTGAAGAACAGGATAAGGTGTATGTAAATAAGTTTAACATACAAGATCAACTATGATTTAAGAAAGGTACACGGGGCTTCCTAGGTGGCACAGTGGTTAAGAATCTGCCTGCCAATGCAGGGGACACGGGTTTGAGCCCTGCTCCAGGAAGATCCCACATGCCGCGGAGCAACTAAGCCCGTGTGCCACAACTGTTGAGCTTGCGCTTTAGAGCCCGTGAGCCACAACTATTGAGCCCATGTGCCGCAACTACTGAAGCACACACACCTAGAGCCCGTGCTCTGCAACAAGAGAAGCCACAGCAATGCGGAGCCTGCGCACCACAACAAAGAGTAGCCCCCACTCACCGCAACTAAAGAAAGCCCATGCACAGCAAAAAAAGACCCAACACAGCCAATAAAATAAATTTATTAAAAAAAAAAAAAGAAAGAAGGAAAGGTACACGGACTGTTGGCATTCAAATAAGAGGTCACATCTTCTCAGAGGAATCAGGGAAAGCTTTATGGAAGAGAGGACATTTGAAAACTTCATCTTGAAGGATGGGAAAAACTGGACCAAACAGAGATGCAGGAGGAAACTGTGCCATGGAAAGAGAATATGCACAAAAGCATCAAGAGTGGAAAGTACAGGCCACATTTAGGAAATGGCGGGTGGTTCACACATAGTACACATCAGACAAGTTGCTTTGAATATTCTGGGCCAGGCCTTTTGTTTATAAGGAACAGAAACCCACTCAAGTAGGTCCTAGAAAGTTACTCTAAGGATGCAGTGGGCACACTCACAGACATGCAGGGACACAGGGATGAGACCTGGAAAGGCATAAACTTAGTGTTATCCTCCACCTTTCAGGGGCCTGTCTGTTCCATCTCTGCTCTGCGTCTGCACTACTCTTCTTTCACTCTCTCTCAGTGTCCTGCTCACTCAGTCTACATGTGGTAGCCCATAACCCTGTCTGTATCACAGCCTTTCATTGCCACCTCCAACCCGTGGCTTGGCTGCTATCTCTGTGTCTGTTAATTCTAATTATTGAGAGAGAATCTCAACAGCTGAGCCCAGCCTTTGGCTTGGTCCTGTGAAGCTCAGATACTAGCCCCTGATCCAGTCAGATGTATTTAGAAAGGAAGAAAAGAATCCCATGTGAGTGGAGGTAGTCCTTTCCAGAGGTCTTAGAGCTGTTAAGGTTAAAGAGAAAGTTAGTATACATATCCTGTATAGTAGAAGTAACTAGGAGAAAGGAACCTGCGGGCAGACACAAAAAGATGATGTGGAATTAGATTGTGCAGTCTTTAATGCTTGGTCAGGCTGTCTGAGTTTTCTTTAGTGAACAGGATAAGTTGGTAAAGGTTTCTGGCATGAACAGAGCTCATACCAAAGGAAAGTTTAACTGTGTAAGAGGGGAAATGTCTATAGAGGAATGCTGAAAGCAATGATATCAAACAGCATAGTGGAGAGAGAGTTAATGGCAAGGATAAAGAGACTGAGGGTTTAGGGAGAGTTTTGGGGACCCAGTGATTGATAAAACTTGAGAAATTGTTGGCATAAAAGTCAACCATTGAAGAATGGATGCCATCACAAAAACGAAAGTGCTAAAATCAGAAACAAGAGTTGGAGGTGAAAGGGTGGCCACCAAAATAATTTGAAGAAATGAACACAGAGGTGTGAAGATGGATCATTAGACTGTAATGTATTGAGAGTCTGGGAATAAATGTTTCAAAAAATTGGGTAGTCAACTGGTATGGGATTTAGCAAGGGAAGCTAAAGTGTTGGGGAAAAGGCCCTGAATTTGACAAACTAGGAGGTCATTGGTGAATTTAACAGTTTAGTAGGGTCAGGACAGAAGTCAGACTGCAGGGAGTTACATAGTATATTACTTGAATTGGGCCTCTGGGTGACCGAGTACATAGGAATTCGTTGTACTATTCTTATACCTTTTCTGTAAGTGTGAACTGTTTCAAATAAAATATTTTTAATGTAATGGGAATTGGGAGACATTAGAATATAAGAGATGGTGTTTTAGGAGCAAGGTACCAGTGTCAATAGGTCAATATGGAGAAGTTTGTCTTGAGGGAAAAGGAAGGACTACTACTGACAACAATCTGAGGTGCAAAGGATGGACTATGAGGTGCCTCACATAGTTTCTGTCATAGAGGAGCGCAGTCATCCAGAGCATGAAAGAGGTAAAGTTGCAGCTTGAGGAAGATGGAAAAGGTTTAGAAAAACTCCTCTATGTGATAAATCAGAAGGAAATAAGTAAAAATTATTACTGAGTAAGATTTAAAGCTTAGCCAAGACTAGATAGTTAAATTGTAAAAGAGCACTCAGCCCACTTTCATCATGCCACAGCAGCAGACAGCCTTGGCTGTTGGCAGAGGCACTGTTTTCTCTAGACCTCTGAAATCACTTCTGTGTAACCATGCTTTTATTTCTGGTACACACTAGAATTTGCAGAGATTTTTTTCAGTATAATTTCAGTTATTTAAGATAATTCAATAAAGAAACATTTTTCACTTTTAAGAGATCTTTATGTAATAGATTTTCCTTTCTTTTAGAATGTCACTTAAAGGATCATTTTTATAATAGTGGTACCTAATTTTAAATAGTTGGAATTCTCTTAATTTACAAGGTGCTGGCTGATGGATTCCTGATGATTGGGATCGATGGCTCAGAAGCAGCAGATGGATCTGACTGGTTCTGTTATCATGCAACCTCCCCTTCTATTTTCCCTGTTGGTTTCTGTGAAATTAACATGATAGAACTTACTCCGCCCAGAGGTACTTCTTCCTAATATATTCACTGGGTTTTCATCCTTGCTTTCTTTTTACATGGTACCTGTGTACAACATTTACCACAGCCCTAAATTTCTTGATATGTGAAAATAATATGTGTCTATATGTATATATAAACATATGCATACATAACAAGAGCTGCGGGGTGCTCTGAAAACATAAAGAACTGTGTCCTAGCTAGCTTTAATAAATTACATTGGTGTAGAATTTTTCCTGAGCATCTGTACATTTTATAATAAGAATTGGTATTCTCAAGCCCTGTTGAGATAAACTTTTTTTAAAAATAGATACTTTAGCCTTTGAGAGAAAACAAGTTTTCATCTTTAGATTACTGTGAGGGAATTCCCTGGCAGTCCAGTGGTTAGGACTTGGGGTTTTCACTGCCAGGGCCCTGGGTTCAATCCTTGGTTGGGGAACTAAGATCCCACAAGCCAAGCAGTGCAGCCAAAAAAAAAATATAAAAAAGATTACCATATGACTTTTTAAAAGATGATATACCCTTAAATATCTCATATGGCTTAACCAGTGACTTTCCTAATTTCAATCTCTGAGCCTTGGATTTTTCTCTTAAGAAGGAGAAAAGCCAAAACAGGAGACTATAAAAATAGTATTTGCCCAGCCAGTGTGCTTTCTTACAAAGAAAGAAAAATATTACTGAAAAATATTAAATGTTAGACTGTTCTAACCCTAGGATTGAAAAGCAAAGGTCTGTAGTTCTTGTAGACTGAGGGGAGTCACTTTGGCATTAGCATAAGTGGGCACACCTGTTTTCTGTCTAGAACAAGGAAAATCCATATACCAGGGAGGAACCATTGTTGTCTACAGCATTAGCACTTGAGATTGTAATGTGTACTGAATTACTTTATATCTACATTTTAATATTACGCTAATTTTAAATGAACTGCTAGTTAAACCAGTTGTGTCTTTCAGGTTACACAAAACTTCCTTTTAAATGGTTTGACTACCTCAGGGAAACTGGCTCCATTGCAGCACCAGTAAAACTATTTAATAAGGTAAATTTAAATGATGGCAGAATAATTATGTAGAATTTTTTTGATGCCTCACAAATGCAAATCATTGTTGATCAAAATGTCTTTGCATTATGTTAGAATTTCTTAGTGGAGATTAATATAAGCAAATATATATTAGTAAAACAGTGTAGATATTTCCTTTACATAGGAATTGAAGCTTATTTCCAAACTTGGTTTCATTTTTAATCTGAGTAGAATAGGAGTGAATACATTTTCCTAGCTAGTTCTTATATGCTTCACCTTCATATGTTTCAGTAATTAATTATTTGGGATTTTTTTTGGTCTAAATTATTAATTGGTTATATTACTTCTCTTTTTTCTTTCTTAGTGATGGTGGAGCTATACATTCTTCTTTTCACCAGTGTTAATGTTTTGCTTCTCCATGTTAGGATGTTCCAAATCACGGATTTCGTGTAGGAATGAAATTAGAAGCTGTAGATCTCATGGAGCCACGATTAATATGTGTAGCCACAGTAACTCGAATTATTCATCGTCTCTTGAGGATACATTTTGATGGATGGGAAGAAGAATATGATCAGTGGGTAGACTGTGAGTCCCCTGACCTCTATCCTGTAGGGTGGTGTCAGTTAACTGGATATCAACTACAGCCTCCAGCATCACAGTGTAAGTTGGTATACAGAAAAGGTGTCCTTTTGTAAAAATCAGCAATTCTCCGAGGACTATCTCACATAAATCATCTTGTGAGCTCACAGGACAAGAATATACCTATGTCTGATTGGTTGCCAGGTAAGATCTTAAGACTCAACAACAATATCACAGAATAAGACCATGTGTACCATGGCAGTGTGAACTCAATAGTCAGTTGCTTAATGACTATAGAAACACAACATTAAGAGCACTCACCAAATTAACTAGACTTCCTTTAATGAGTTTAAAGTTATAGGCTAAAATTTATTGATATATAGTAAGTGCTTATTGAATATTGGAATCTGTCTGGTATTGAGGTTCATGGTTTTGCAAGAACAAGTACTCTTATTTTCAAAGCATCATGTACTTTTATAAACTTCATGGTCTTGGTGAAGATAATTCATCTAGGTTATAGCTAGAGTTGTAAGCAATTATCTGGTACCAATTTTCTCTTTTATTTTTCAGCATCAAGAGAAAGCCAATCAGGTTCATCAAAACAGAAGAAAAAGGCTAAGTCCCAGCAATACAAAGGACATAAGAAAAGTGGGTCACCACATGGTGTTTATATACATTTCCTGACTTGTTAACCAACTGGGGTCTTGGTATCCTTGCACAGAAATGGTATCCCTTGTGAGAGCTGGTAACTGTGCATTCTGTATTATGCTTAAAGGTGCAGTATGCCATAAAAGGCAAACCTTTTCAATAATGAGGAGCACTTATTTTTGATTGACAGGAAAAATTATTACCATAATATTTAATATATGGTAAAGAATAGAGTCTATTTATGAATGGTTCTTGACGTGTAAACCTTCTGAAAATTAATCCTTTTTAAAATTTTTTTAATTAAAAAAACTGTAAAAGCAGATGCTTGATGCTTACAGTAAACTTGGAGACTAATAAACCCATCCTTCTTATAAACCAAAACTGTCTTTCTAGAATGATACTTATAAGAAATTCAAGTTTAAAAAATACAAAGAAAAAAGGGAGAAAAAAGAAATTCAAGTTGATAGTTAATAAAATCAGGCTTAAAAAATCTTTCTCAATATGCTTTCAATATTATATTTTACCTTACAATGAAAGATTACTGGCATTAATAACCAAAATAATATAAAATATATTGATAGCTCTGATTCTTTTAAAATCCCTCTCCCCCCGCCGCCAGTAGAAAGCTACAGATTTTTATCTTCTTGAAACTTGTCATGGAATATTTCATTCTGAGATAAGATTATTTTTATTTAAAGATTTTTCTTTAAGTACAAAGTATATTAGAGGATTAAAAGTAAAACAGATTTTTCCAGCTGACTTGCCATATATTCAAGTAAGTGCTAATCTGTCTCAACCAAGAGACTGAAACATTAACAACCAAGAGACTGGAACAGTGTGAAGAATCAAGTATAACCTCACCTTTTTGATTATAGTTGTTTATCATTTTTTCAGTGGGGGCTTCTAGCAGCCACTGCAGTGGCGCTTTCCTCCCCACGCGAAACCCAGGTCAGCCTCACAATAGTGATAACCGTCAGGCCTGTCTCTTACCCTTTTTTATATTATAGACATAAGCCTCCCATAGACCCAAAATTATTTTGCTGAGTGGCTGCCTACCATGTTTGATATTCAACTAAAAGAACTCTAGAGAACATTGCCAGACCAGGCAGATCAAAATGACTTCCCATTTATCTGGAACTGATTAGCAAGAAGTCACGTGGTAACTTCCTGTTAGTGGACTAACTGTAGCAGACATGATCATTAAGCTTTCTCTAAGACTGAATAGTACAGGCTGCTTTGGCCTGTCTTTTCACTTTTTATTGGACGAGACTTTGAGATTTCAGAATTTTCTTTGCACTGTGTCGAATTTAAGAGTGCTTTTTGTTACCCAGTGACTTTCTGACATATATCTTTTAGAACGAATTTCTGAGCATTGTATGTACAGTTCACTTAAGAAGTGTGACTCTTAGAGAGTTTGTTATGGTTTATGGGGTTTAATTACTTTGAATTAATGGGCTAGGGACATGGGAAGAAATATGAAATTAATGAAGTAATAATATCAGTATTCCCGTTTTTTAGTGACATTTAACATTATCAGATTTCTAGATTAGCTAAAAAATGAATTTAGCTAAAAATATAGTATGTTCTTTAACATTTTAATGCTCTTAATATTATGACATCATCTCTAATGCCTTTAAATTGTCCTTCGGATATAGAAAAGAACTATGGACTCACCGTCCTTCATTAGAAATCCTAGAGACCAAATGTGTTTTGAAATTTAGAATTTTTTGAATTTTAGAAAAGAAGTACAGTGTGTGTAGCATATATTATGTAACAGTCCTTGCAGACTCTGCAGCATTTTTTGAAGCAAAATATATATAAATAGTTACATTTAATGGGCCAAATAAAGATTATAAATAGTATCACCAAGTGAGGTCTGATTTTATTGCCAAAAAAACTTTGAATTTTGGAATTGAGGATAAGGATTTGTAGTGCAGTGTGAATGAAAAAGCAGTCTTCATTGTAAGGACACTGTCTGTTCCTTTTATCACATGACTCAGCAAATAGTTTATTAGAAATTTTTTCCACAAAACTTTACTTACCAAAATAAGAAAGAATTTGGTATCCAGGAACCTAAGTCATCTACTGCATGCAGATTTATATCAGTCAAATAGGCCACAAAACCTTTTATTTGTTTTTGTCTGCGGATTACTATATTCTGGCACTATTGTTTCATCTTATGGCTCTTTGGTCTTTTTGTACCTACAGTCATCCATCAGTGTGTTCTTTAGTAGGGCTTATTTTTTTTACAGAAATAGGCAGTTGATTGGCTTCATTGTTCTAGCCTGTTTTTTAATTAGCTGTGTTTATGCTGTAAAGGGATAACTATTAACTAGTGCTTTTGAAAAATAAGAGTAATGTTCTGTCAAGAGGATCATATAGACTGCTCTGTGCACATGATCTCTCCAATCTGAAAAGCCTTTTTTTTCTCAAGGTTTCGTAAATCTAGAGCAAGAAAACCAGCACTAATTTCTGTACCATCTACAGGGACTATTGTAAGTAGTAGAGAGTTGGAGATTCTTCGTGCATTTTTACCTCCAAGTGTGTAGTACATTAGACTTTTTTGTCTAAATAAATGCCACAAGTGATTTTGGTTTGGCAGTTGAGCGTTGAATGTGTACTCATAGGAGTTTTCCAGATCATTTTACGTAGGAATACTGTCTGAGTTAAGATTTGTCTTTTAATTCTGATTTTGCAAAGCATAATTTCTGATCGCTCTCGCCTGAGTCATTTGTAAACTCTGGAAGAAAACAGATACAATTTATAGTCACAAAGATATGTAAGTATCCTTCAGCTTTCAACAGAATTAATGCAATATGCTTGGTTGTTCAGTATTTGCAAAACTTAGGGTATTTTTTTGAGTTGTTGGTGAAAGCATTGTATAAGTCTTTGAAGGCTTATGTGTACTTATGAAACTATAACCAAAGGGTGTTTCAAAAGAAATTAGATTGCTTAAGAAATTGCAGGCAACAAACATTTAAATTTTAGAACTGCTTTTCAGAATAGGAATTATAGTTGTGGGGCTTTTTCAATATTTATTTATTTTTTGACTGCATTGGGTCTTAGTTGTGGCATGAGGGCTCTATCGTTGTAGCAAGTGGGCTCTTCCTTGTGGCGTGCAGATTTTCTCTCTCCATTTGTGACAGGTGGGCCCCAGGTTGCGTGGGTTCTTTTTGCAGCACGCAAGCTCTCTCATTGAGGCATACAAGCTCAGTAGTTGTGGTGTGCAGGCTTAGTTGCCTGTAGCATGTAGGATCTTCGTTCCCGGACCAGGGATCGAACCCGCGTCCCCTGCATTGGAAGGCGGATTCTTTACCACTGGACCACCAGGGAAGTCCCTAATTGTTTTCTAAAAGAGTGAATCATAAACCAAAAGATAGGGAAGCACATTTCTTATCAGTAAAATCCTGCCACTCATGTAGTTCATTAATTAAACTAATTTCTCCATGAATGACAGTGTTTGGGCTTATGTGGGCAGTGAAATACCTACAGATAGGGTTTTAAAACCCTCTCTGCCATTGGATTGTCAGTCCCCCTCAAACTAAAATTTTCTTGAAGGTAATTAGCCAGCTATGCTCCACACTCTATGCTTTCTGTAGTTCATTTTGCTTTGTTTTGTTTTAAATTGACTAGAGAGTCAGAAACCAGGATTACCAGACTCTGAGAGACTAGAAATAATCTCATCATCCACTCCCCAACACACACACACAGACACATGCACACACCCCTTGTTTTCAGAAATACGAACCTCACATAGTTGGTTCTCTTTTCAGAGTATCCTATGCAACACGACCTTTCCTAGTTATGATGCACTTTTCTTACCACACATGTAAGTAAAAGCTTACTTTAGTTTAACTTGATATTTAGAGAGGAAGATGCCAGTTGGGAAGAAGCCTGTCAGTTTGTCGAGCCTGCCCATGACAGGTGGGGTGCGGAGGAGCTTCTCTGGTGACGAAGAGTTGACTCCTCCTCCATATCGAACCCTTCCAGCACAGACAGCCCCGGAGGCCTTCCCACCTCCCCGCACTAGCCGAGAGTTCAGTCCCAGCCTCAAAACAGGTAATTAGTCACATCAGCACCTCAGGTACTGCAGAGGGTTAAAGTCTGGGTTAGGGTGGTGGGAGACAAAAGCATGGTCTGGCATGACAGATGCTGACTCATTAAATTTTTCTTTTTATTTCAACTAAAAAATTCATTTTCACTAGTCTTTGGTAGTCACTTCACTAAAACAAATAATCAGGGAAGGATTTTTATTTTGTTACAGGCCACTTTTGAGCTTCAGGTTCTGGTAAAGCTATAATTTCAGTTTATGGAATTGTGAGACAACTTGTACTATTTCATGGTTTCGTTAAAATGGTTGAACATTTTGTATTGCAAAATTCTACGTGACTTGACCTGAGGGAGAAATATGCCATAAGGGAGCGATCTGATTAATCAGATCCAAAAATGAGGCTTTGTTCATAGCATTCCATAGCATCTCATTCAGTAGACAGGATGTGTTTTATATTCCTGTGTAATTTTGGTTCTGGTAGTAACATTTACCACAATCTTGGTTGAGTAACAGGGATTTGGAAATACAATACCTGTATAATTTTGGTATTGAATTTGAGTGAAATTTATTTCTATAATTTCCTGTTTATATATGTACAGTGATTAAGTAAATGACATTTAATTTGAGTTGAGTTGGTTAGGCTAAGCTGGTAGGGTGTAAGGAAGACTGCCCTTTGTAATTGCTCAGAACAAACATGTTACCATAGAATGACAGAGGCATCACTTGCATATGATGAATCTTAGACGTGAGTACAGTTCAACTAGCTCCAAAGCCAAAGCTGTACCTGCCTTAGCATATATTCTGCCATATCCTAACTATTGCTTTTAAACTAAATTTTGTATCTAATTTGCATTTTTTAAAATGCCTTTTGTATGTTGGAAACCATGATGTACCTAGCTCTGTTTTCTTCTCATTCCTCTGTTTGCTAATATTTTTGCACCTGAAGTTGTCATCAGCCTTTTTTTTTTCCATTTTAAAATGTGTTCTTTAGCTTTTGCCTTCTTAAACAGTGTATTAGGTGATCTTGATCCTTCTCAGTCTGTTCACTCTCGTATCTTTATATCTAGAGAAAATTACTATAACTCTTGTATAAGAAATGGATTAGGACTGCAAATCCAAGTTTATCTGCTCCTCAGTGGAAATACCTTGAAATATCTAAAGAGCATTTCAACTTCTTTTCTTGTCTTTTTAACTTTTTTCTTTCTGTACTTATGATATGAAAGTCTTCTGTAACCTGAGTGATTAACTATAGATATTGTGAGTTCTGAATATGTTTGAATTTTTATTGCATTTTAGATGTATTTTCTTTAAGCATTAGACTGATTTTGAAGGCATGTGTCACATTTTGTGAGAGAACTTGACTTTTAGGATTGGCGAAACCCAGAAACTTGGAGTTCATGAACCCACAAAGCCCTGCTAAGTGACTTCCCTTTCCACTATGGTCTATCATGTGTTTCTGAGCTAGGGGCACATCTTGTGGGACTTAGTGTGATTTTACTCTGGTGAAACTACGAATGGACTACATTGCATTGTTAACTATCTGAAAGCTACAGTTTGTTTAGCTATTGAGAGAATTTATTATTTATGGACTTCTAACTAGGGACATGTGATCTCTGTTAGCTTATCTCCTGAAATGTTAGTGATCAGAGTCAGCAAAGTAACTTCCTTTTAAAAACAGAGCCAAGAAAATGCGTTTGTGTAGAAAGTGACATCAGCCATGGGATCTTATTTTATTTCATCCATCATTCATTGAGAATAAGGCCTGTAAAGGAGAAATGATTAGCTTGAAGATACCAGACAGGCTTTAAGTTCCATGAAAACACTGAGACTTTGCATTAAAACATTCCACATCTGAGTGAATGGTTTCACCTTTATCTTGAGTTACTTTTTTTTAAGAACATTGTTTCCATATTTTAACATGAGTAGAAGCATAATCCAGAACTTTGTTGTTAATAATACATGCAAATAGTTTCAGAATGTGCTTTAGAATCTCAATTTACTTTTCTTGCATTTAAAAAGAACAGAAAACATCTGTTTGAATGGAACATGTTTGGTCTTAAAGCACAGTAATTCTTTTCTCATTCATTTAGCCATCTGATCATCATATAACAAGATATTGTTTTATAGTCAACCTTTTATTGTGGGTACTGCACCTTTAATGAAATTTGGGGTTTTTTTCCTTTTCCATGTGTTTTATTTTCATGGTATGTTCAAATGCCCTCAACAATTAATGCATGTTGGTTTGATTTGAAGGATAACTGTTATATGTTTGATATCTTCCATGAAAGCATTTTTATCATATTAAGTAATTTTTTTTAAGGATTTTTTAAAGAAAGCAAGCACAGTCGTGTTTGCTTTTACCTTTCAACAGTCTGATTGGTATGTGTTTTGCTATTATTATAGGCATAATGTATTTGCTTTTCTGTCTTTGGGCTATTAAATTTTTTAACACCATTACCAAAACAAGTACCAAAGTAAAACAAAATGAATTAGTATATCTCAAAAGATTATTCTTTAAATTATTAAATAAGATGTCAAAGACCATTATTTTTGAAACTAATCTTTTGTAACTAAAATAAAGACCCGAACTATTTTTCTATCACCATTTGACTTTAAAAGTATGGCCATTTTTAATATTGTTCCACATGGTGTTATTGTTTCATAAAAACTTAGTTGCCTTACTACTTATCTGAATACTCTTTGAGTCCTAATTCTTCTCATAAATTGACATTGTTCCCCTGATTCCCCCTGTATAAGCAGTTCCCAATTTACATTCCATATATATCTTCATCCTCTCACTCCAACCTTTATGAAAAGAGCCATGGAAAAAGAAACAAAAAATCTTCACCTTTCCTTTGGCGCCATTGCCTGCAGGAAGCAGACAGGTGGGAGTCACTCGCTGTGCTGACAGAGGCCTCAGGCTACATCTGTTCCCACTGCTACTGGCCCTTCAAGAATGCTAGTCTCCTGTTACCAAGTCTCCCTTCTTTTCATGGTTTTATATGTCATCTCCTGTTTTAGAATATCCAGTCAAATTTAAAAGAACCACAGGGCAGAGGTAAAGGAAGGAAAAGCCCAGTTTGTGACCTCTGACCTAGCAGATCTGTGCTGAAGAAATTGAAGAAGAAAGTTAGCATTACTCACCATGGGATTAGATTCCAGTGAGAATATAAGCATAAAAGGTCACCTGTTCTTTAAATTATTTGAAACTTTACCAGCTCAATTTTGGTTAAACAGTAACTTTAAAAAACTGGAATACAGCTCTGAGAGGTTGGCATTACTAAGGCTAGTGTTTAACACCTGGCTGAGATCATTTTCATTTAAAAAGTAGGAAAGTAATTGTTTTGAAGGGAGGAGTTCTATAGGAAGTAGCTACAGGGAAAGGATTTAGGGCAGTCTGAAGTTACTGGCTAATTGTGTTGAGGTAACTTAAGAGATATTTATAAAAAGAGGAAAATTTCAAAATTAAACAGCCTAAACTTTTACCTAAGAGCAGTGCTGGGACCAGCAAAGAAAACATTCCTGTTCTCTTCTTGCTTGTCCATGCATTGGAAAGAGCCCTCCTGTCACTAAAAATTCTGACTAGCATGACTTCAGTAGCTACCAAGAAACCTAAACCCCATTGAAAATACTGGAAACTGAAAAACAGTTGTCCATAAAAATAAAGACCTATTGGAACATGACCTGTTCATAAATTGAGGACTGTCTGTACTGTTGTTTTCATTAAAAAAGAAGTCTTCAGATAAGAACTCAGACAAGCAGTGCTACTGTTAAGTGATCCCATTGGTAATGTTAGCTGTTTGTTTTGTTTTCTTTTTTGGCCACACCACGTGGCTTGCAGGATCTTAGTTCCCTGACCAGGGATTGAACCCATGCCCTCGGTGGTGAAAGCTCAGTCCTAACCACTGGACTACCAGGGAGTGCCCAATGTTTTTTATACCCAGCATTTTCACATTGCTCATGTCAATCAAATTTTATTTTACCT
Organism: Hippopotamus amphibius kiboko; assembly: GCF_030028045.1. Classification (NCBI taxonomy): domain Eukaryota; kingdom Metazoa; phylum Chordata; class Mammalia; order Artiodactyla; family Hippopotamidae; genus Hippopotamus; species Hippopotamus amphibius. The sequence continues at coordinate 34,843,138 of NC_080202.1, forward strand.
AAAATGATTACTTAAGTTTTTCTTGATTTTAGTTTTAATACAGGTGTTTTTAATATCAGATTTATTTTTATTTTTATAAATATATAAATTATATATTTGCATTATGTTTATGTTATAGATCATATATTTTGTTATTTATAATACTATTTTAATATCAGATATATCTTTTTTCTGAAGGGAGTCTTTTTAAATAAAGGTTGCCCTTGGAGATAATAACATATAAAGTAATATTTATTGTATTACTTATTATAGTTCAGAACTATCCAAGAAATACATTGTTTATATAGACATTGACATAAAAGTTAATACTTAATCATCAGAAAAATTCTAATCATTCTAGTCAAACTAGTTATCACTATTACCTTCAACATTTCATTGACAGTGTCCATTTGTGCAGTGTCCAATTTGCAGTATTGTTTCTTTTCGGAACTTAACTATGGTACACTTTGAAAATTAAAATTAAATGCTTTTCCTTCAAGGAGGGGTTAGTTTTAAGAGTTATTGAAGACATGAAGTCTTATAACTGTAAAGCTGGTGGAACATGAAGATTAACAGTAATCTGAATATTCCAGAAAGACTTAATAACATTTTGTACATTTATTTATCTCTTTCTTGCAGTGACTACATTGCAGTTGAAGGAGGAGTTGATAGATGGAGAGGATTATAATTTCCTCCAAGGAGCATCTGATCAGGAGAGCAATGGCTCTGCCAACTTCTATATCAAACAAGAGCCCTGAGGTTGCTCAGAAACTGAGGGTGGGAGGGAAAGAATTTTACATAGGACTGATTTATAATCAATACAGCTGTACAGCGGGGCTCTTCTACTGGGACATTTTGCTAAACATAGAAAATTTCAGTTCCAGATTTTTCAAGTGGGTAGGAAAACTATTTTAGCCGTGGGAGAAATTTTTTCAATTTATAAAGATGGACAATTTTTGTGTTGTATTTGAAGCTTTTGAAAGAATTTTGTAATATTTTCCAAGTTTGGATTTATGTGCATTGTTAACAAGAACTGAAATTCTAACTTTTTTGGTAAGATTAAAGTTTAGGTAGCAGGATTGAAGGAAATGATTTAAGAAGGATATAGTTGTAAATGCAAATGAACTGTCATTACAAATGAACCTTTTTGGTACCTGTTGGGAGATTTTGGGATTTTGGAAGTTAGGCCAGTCACATCTCCAGCTTCCTCTGCTGCAGAATATGCAACTGAACACCACCCCCCCACCCCATCCCCCATGGAGATCATGGAAGGGGTAATTAATTAATTCTGCTTGTTGGCATTTTATTGCAGCCCATTTTAAATATTTGTACAGAAATGTTTTCCATTCTGTGAAAAATTTATTTGGAGTTCTGTATGAAACTGGAAGAACTCTGGATACTTTTATATGTTCTCTTTTAATTAAAAAATGAGTAAAATTATCCTAACACTAAAGTGTTAAACTGGAATGGTTGACAAGATACACAAGATCTTAGTCTACATGTTGAGGGGTTGGAGAAAATGCAGTATTCTCCTAAATTTATTTTCCTTACTAAAAAATACCCCACAAAAGGGATTCTCAACAGTTCTCTGCCATTTCTCTCCATCTGTGAGATAATAGTTGGTATAACCACACCCCAAAACACATGTTCTGTATTACCAGGAGAATCAAATTAGCAGTTGTTTAAAGCCAAGTTAAGTTTAGATTTCAGAATCATTCCAGCTCTGCTTTTAACTATCCTGGATTTGTTAGAAAACTAATTTGAAAGAGAATTTAATTTTCTTAAAATTCCATATATATATATATATATATTAGTATGAATTGTCTTTAACTGTATTCAGAATTAATTTTAACAGTAATAACTGATTTGGACCATTTTGAACATTCCCTATTTTAAAATTAACATGGCTTCCTTTAAAAAAAGGATATAAGGGTAAATTGGTGAAAGGTTTGCTCTCTGCATTTTTCTGACTTTCTGAGTTGTGACTGAATGAGAGAGCTTTAGCATTTACCAGTGAGGTTCATAAACTAAATTCTCAGGAATTAATTGCATCTGTTCTAGAAGGGCTTCTGGGTCTTATCCTGGCCTCTTCAGAGTGGTAATATTGACCATCTCCTCTGGAATATAGGTAGGGCTAATTAGAAATTAATCAAAATGATTAACCTCTACAGTCCTTCAGCCTATGGAATGCTTTAAAAAAATGTTAATGGAAAGCCCCAGGAGACCATTTTAGGTAAGATTTTTTTGTTTGAATTTTAAAATGCATAGAACATTAAAAACCAGCAATTTATTTTCTAAAATATTGCTCTACTTTTGGGAATAATAGCATTGGTAATATGCACAGGTTTACCTCATTCTATGCAAGAGGGGTTAATATCATAAGGTTTTGTAGTTGCTACTGGAAGTAAAATTTGTTACTTTATAGTGTAAGAATGTATGGAATCGCATGTCAACATTTCTTAATATTGACTCTTTAGGGGCATAAATGCAGATCATATCAACGCCAAGTTGATTCTCATGTGTCAAATATATGTGAACTAAGCTGTTAAATTACTGGATATTTATCTTAAACATTACTGAGAGGGACCTACTGTAAATGTGACATCCTCACACTTCCCAAATCTTTAACTTTAAAGAATCTTCCCATAAACTTAAAGCCTGGAAGACTTCCAAAGCAAGGGTTACAACAATCTTTATTCTCAGGCTCAGTGAATTAAACCCAGGGCTCCGATTCCACGATACAGGCATAAGAAGCCCGTTGTATCGTGTGCTGTAACGGTACCCTGGGCTTAGGGACTCTATGGGGAGCTGAATAAACCAGGAGGGATTTGATTTGGAGCCTGGTAATTACTTCTGTGAAATGCTCATATGTAGCCAGGTTTTATACGCTTCCAATTCTACAGCAAAGCCAGGCTCTGAGTGTTTTCAAATTTCCCACCTATTTATGAAGTGTTTCTTGTCTTAATCCCATGACCAACATAAACGTTGGTAAGGACTTCCTACCGGATAAACGCAACCTGAAGCCCTCTTCATTGTTCAGACTCTAACTCCTACTGCCAATGAACAGAAAATGAGTTGATGCAGAGGAGATTTATGTCTTAGCCACAACGCCAAGTGTACAACTCAGTAGCCCCATTCTCTTCTACGGTTCAGATGTACTGCTGACCTTGGGTTTGTTTTTGTTTCTTTCCTGTTAGGATTATTTGGGGATTTTTAGTAGTTTAAACTCTTTAACCTTTTCCTTGCTGTGTATGAGGAAAGCTAAAGCTGTTATCAACTTATTCTACGGATACTAACACGGGTTTTCAGTGTTTGTTTGTTTTTATTATTATTAATTTTGTGTGATGTGAATACCCTCTCCCATCAATATTTGTATTATGGTGCTATACATTTGGTAATGATCCTTTATTATTGGGAAGGGATTTTAAAAATACTGTGATGAAACTGGGTTTCTTCCTTTGATTTTCATATTTTAAATAAAGCCACAGTCATTTATACAAAAGAAAAGCATCTGTCCCTGGGCAAATCTTTTGAGGACAGAAGTCAAAGTAAACTGCATAAGGTTTTTACATCATTTCTGTATGTATTTGATATATAGATCAATATCTGTACAAATTTAATCTTTTATTTTCTTGGTAACGTGATCATTGAGAAAGTGTTTGAAACTTTCTCATAAAGTGTATATAATGGCGTGAAAAAGTCCTTTGGAGAAATTTATGTTCCTTTCATTTTTACCAAATTGCAAATTTTCAGCATGGATGTGAAAAGCATTAAAATTATAACTTTGTGTACAAGATAAAAATAATTCACTAAATTTGCCCTTTTTTACACAAAATAAAACGTTGAAGTTAAGTTGTATATGAGCAGTTTTTTAATATGCTTTGGTATTTGAGGGATTTCCTTTATTCAAAATATTGAGTGCCTTCTTTTTTACTTTTTTTTTTTTTTTTTTTTTGGCCGCGCCATGCGGGATCCTAGTTCCCCAGCCAGGGATTGAACCTGCACCCTCTGCAATGGAAGCTCAGAGGGGAAGTCCCTTGAGTGTCTTCTATAAGCAATCAAAGGTCCCTGGGAAAGTCAGGTCAGTTCCTCCCTCACAGAACCTGTACTCTCATAAGGTAAGCCAGCATGAGTAAGATTTTACTGCTGGCTGACATGGCTGACGTGGGAGGAAGAGAATATGGGTGGACATAGTTGCATTTGAGCCAGGATTTCCCTTGGACAGAATAGGCAAAAACCACAGGGTGGGTGAGTATGAAGCACTTGTAGGGAGATTAATCACTTTAGTCAGAACAGGGTGTTTCAGGGTTGGCATGCTTGCTAGGGGGCTTTTTTTTTTCCAGCTCTATTAACCTCAGCAAGTTCATAGGATGTAAATAAATTATCCCAGCTTGCTCTTGCCTTTTACATTGAGGGAACGCAGAGACACCCTCCTTTACCAACTGACTCTGAAAAATTATCCAACTTTTACTGAAGCAGTTTGTAGAGAATTTTATGGATGTTAGATAGTAATGACATGGATTGGGTATCTAGCAGTTAATCTCATCACACTTTAGAAGGATATAACACATTCTAAGAAAAACAGAACCTAATTTCTGCCCTGCTTCCTACCTTAAATGGCTTGAACAGTTGCCAGAGCAAATTGGAAGTCCCAGGTTGGCCTGAATTATTATCCCCTGAGCTGCTTCAATAAACCATCACATGCCTCTTGGGAAACTAGTTTCCTAATGTGCTTTATGCCCATAATGTTTTAAGAGGAACAAATAAATGTTTCCCCCAAACAAGTAACTTTAGCAATGTGTTGTTTATCCAGCCTTGTGAGACAGGGAGAACAGCAACTATTTCCTTTCTACAGACTCTAACTGAGGCTAGATTAACAACCCTTTTTGGCCTGTTAAGAATTCCAAGCCTCACAAGGAGGAGGCCAAAATAGGGCAAGTAATGCATTGTAAATAATGCATTTACTGTATGTTCAAAATACAGTTTTATAATTTCATTTTATAAATGCGTCAATGCAACAAAATTAACCTTAAAAACAGGCAATATGGGTTTTGTAACCACTTACTACTTGTAGCCCAGGAAATAGGCATGATAAATACCTCATCCCAAGACAGGGAATGAGAAGTTAGGTAGGATTATTTGTGCACCAGCTATGGGTCAGGCACTATAACTACCTTACACGCATTATTTCATTTACTCCTGCATTGCCATGGTATCGTCCTCACCTTACAGGCATCCTTAGGTTTCCATTTCCTCATACGTAACGTCCCCAATTTGCAGTCAACAACAGTATAAATCGGGACAACTTGACTAGTCTGTTTCACTCTACCAAGTTTCAACAAATTTTTTGTACAGAAATGTGCATTTCTACATCAGCTAAAGTGGTTGGGATCTTTATTATGTTCATGATTTCCTTATTAGTTTCCTCAGACGTGCAACCAGTGCCACACTTCTCCTCTTCAGCGTCGCTGCTTCCCTCCTAGAGTCTGGAAGTATACCAGGTGCTAAAAAGCATTAGTTTCCATAACAAGCGAAATAAATTTGTTCTGGATAACACTGCAATAGCCAGGGAACCAAGTCACTTCTTCCAGCTTAGTAACTAGTAATCACGGTAGGCTGCACCCAGTTTTCAAAGGTTTTATTTGTAAATATGCTTTAGGAAAGAAACATCCATCCTACTGCTTCCAAGTCAGTGGAATGAAGAGCTGTGCTTAGAGACACATCAAGCGGTGCCAGAGGGCACTGATGCTCCGTCCACCTCTTATTCATATATCCAGTCAAAAGCACAAGACTTGTACTCAACCAATTCTTCGGGCTTAAACCACAGGCTGATTTCTTTCTCAGCACTTTTTACTGAATCACTGCCATGAATGATGTTCCTAAGAAGGAGAACAATTACTAGTTACCACATTTTAAAGTGCAAAAGTCTGTTTAATGGGTAAAACAAAGGACAGCCACTGAAGAACTTCTCAGCCAACTGCTCCTTGAAGCAGCCAACTACCCCAAAGTATTTCCTCTTAAAAGCAGCTATAAAAGTACTTAATCCAAAAGCATCCCTTGGTTCAACTTTATTATGCTTCTAAGGTTTCAAAGCAGGGCTTGTACCCAGCTGCCATGCCACAAAACATTCCTTCTCAAATTCTGAAAAATACAGGAATATCCAGACCAAAACCCAAACTAGCGGTGACATTCATTATCAATGGCCATTTCTGCTGTATTTTCTTACGACACTAATTTGCAAAGCCCAACCAAAACATTTATGCTTGTTGACAATCCCTTTATTCCATTTGAATCTCATAACTGTGAAATTTTTGTAGAGATTTTCTATGAGTAAGGGAATCAAAAAAGGCTGAAAGTGACACACCCTTGGACACAGCGCCACAAAGGGCAGAGTCAAGGCTGAAACCTTCTTTGCCCCATTCTCCGCACTTTCTGCTGTCACAAAGGACCTACCACAGGCAGCTCCCTTGTGCCAATGTCTTGACTAAAATTTTAAGTAGCCTAGAGAAATAGCTATCTACAAAAGTTCATCCAATGATTATCACCACCTGATTTAAATGTTCAAATCTTTCTAAAATTGGAATATGCCAAAAATGTTTGCTTTAAACCTAAGTTAAGTGGCTTTGAGGAAAAGTCGTTAGTGCCCCTTGGAATTTACCTGCCAACTTGAATGCAGAAGTCGCCACGAATGGTGCCTGGCTTAGAATCCGCTGGGTTGGTCTCCCCAAGCATCACTCGCCCTGTCTTCACTACATTCAGGCCCTCCCAGACCTTGACAGTAGGGAAAAGGAATTGCATCAGTTCTGCCATTCAGGATCATTAAACATTTACTCCTACCTAACAGCACACATCAATCAGACCTATCAGTGACATGATTATCAGCCAACCCCTGTAGCAGTAGGGACTGATATAAAATACTCCATATTACATCCCAAGTGCATTGCTAGGATACAGAGAAAAAGTCTGCCCAACTTGGGGACCTCCCACTCTGGCTGAGACAGAGATTAAGACTGAAAAATCCTTATGCAGCCACAAACTCTAAAAATTAATGTAAAGAAAGTGACCAGCCTGGAACAGGATCAGTGGGAAGGGCATCACAGAGGCATCTAACAGGCATCAGTGCGCCTGTTAGAACAAGACATGGCACACTGACATCAAAAGGAGAAAGTGCATTCCATGCAAAAGCAGAAAGAAGAAAAGGTCACCCTCAGGGAACAGGAAGTAGGTCTTCTTTCCCAACAGTTTTATTGACTCCCTGTTATACCCGCTACCTCTATTCATTTCATTTCCAACTGGACATTAATGCCACAGGAAGAAATAGACCACTTCATTTCTAGCACGGGATTACAGAGGACTTAGTTTCTAAGGTCTGATTCTCGCTTCCTTTTTCCTCCCAAGTTCCCAGTTGCTCTGTAAACTAACTCCAGCAGGCTGCATTTGTAAAATAAGGAATTTGGGAGTATCTGGGGAAGATGTCTGAAAAGGGACATGAAGACATTGAGCAAACCCAGTTACCTATCAGCCATTATTTTCCTTGGTCCCCCCCTCCACAAGCACTTACCATAGCCACAACCGGCCCTGAGTTCATGTACTTCACCAGCCCCGTGAAGAATGGGCGGTCTTTCAGGTCTATGTAGTGCTGCTTCAGGAGTTCCTCAGAGGCCTGGCATTGAAGAGGAGGTACCAGTTTGGAAGCAAACTAGAAAGGCTCAAATATGGTTCTATCCCATCCTCAGAACCACCCCCCGGCCCCCAGTAATATGATAGGTTCTCTAAAAGTCTGGTTATGTGATTTTAGCTCGTATTCATGAGGTGTGTATTTAAAAAAAAAAAAAAAACCCATCCAAACCATAAAACTGATGCTGTCTTAGCAGAAAGACTGTTCTGATCATGAAGACACCCTCGTGTCAATGACCTTACAGATGTTATAATCCTTAAAAGTAGGTGGTTCGGGAGTTAAAAAGTGTTGGCTGCAATCAAAGGAAATATGCTAAACAGAGGTCATATCAAACTCTCTGGCCCATTCACAATACCCTTTTAAACATTTCAGACGTTAACTGAAAAAGATCTCTTCACTGACAAGCTTTGTATACATTTCAGTTCTTAATACCTAAGGTCCAGAGCTACCCCAAATTTAATGTGGAAAATAAAGTTACTGCCCTATGCCAAAGAGCCTGCAGAAGAAGGGACGCCACACCTAAGACCGCAATCATCTCAGAGTTGGATGCTGAAGCACAAAAGGATTCCAGCCTTCATCCTGTGCCTGGCTGGACCCGCGTGGGCCCGGGGCGCAGGCCTCCTCCACTCCCTGCTGCCCCCCTGCGGCCCACTGCCCGTCGCAGCACGGGAGGAAGGAGCCCCGGAGCCTGAGTCACGTTACCTCCGCTTAACCTTCCAAGGGCGCCGGTCCCCTCGGGCCTTGGGGAAGGGTCAGCCCGTGCCCTACCCCACCCCACCCCCGGGAGGGGGAGGCTCACAGCAAAGGGGTTCTCGTGGGGCCGAACACAGCCAAGGGAGGCTCCGACTCGTAAGACACGCGGATCGGCGCTGCGGGGAAGGAAAACCACCCGCGACCGCGCCGCCGCGCGGGGAGGGGAGCGGGGCGCGTCACCTGAAGAAACTTCATGGCCACAAGGCGGAATCCCTTCTGCTCGAAGCGCTTGATGATCTCGCCCACCAAGCCGCGCTGCACGCCGTCGGGCTTGACGGCGATGAAGGTGCGCTCCGCGTGGGCCATGGTCCTGCGGGCGGCAGGTGCGGTCAGGGCCCCGCGGCGGCGCCCACGCAGGCCGCGAGGGGGCCGGGACCCCGGCCCGGAGGCCACGTGGCGGCCGCCCCCGCCCGCCGTTACCGCAGGGACACGTGGGCTCCCGGACGCCGCAGCCTGGCCCGCGGCGGGCCGCCGCCCCTCACTGATCCCCGGGTGCCCGCGGAGGGCACGCGGCAGGGGTCCCGGGGGAGCGCGGGGCCTGCGAGACCGAGGGGGCGCCTGCGGCGCGAGCAGGGAGGGGCCCGAGGGCGGGAAGGGAACGGGCCCGCCGCCTTACCGGTAAGCTGGCGAGCGGAGACTGCGATGCGGGCCGGAGCCGGGGCCGGAGCCGGAGCCGGAGCCGGAGCCGAAAAGCCGAGCGCCGAGCGACCACCGCGGCAGGAAACCCGCGGAGGAGGGGCCCACGGCGGACACACCCCGGATGGCCCGCCGCCCAACCCGCGAGGCCGGACGCGGACAACGACTCTGTCCACGCCCCGGGTTTGCAGAATAAGCCGAGAGGACTCCAGAGGCAGGAAGTGATTTCTCCCCCACCTGGACGTGCCACAAGTAGAACTGCGCGTGTCCAATCCAATTCCTCTCTTCAGTACCTCCTAGCACGCGCGCACGCGCGCAAGCAAACCTCTCCTGATCTTGTCAGTACCCGCGCCAGTACCATCTGCTTTCCGCATCCACCGAGCACCCAGAGCTGCTTTCTCTCCTGTCTAGCACAAGTCCTTTTCCTACCCATGAAGTCCAGTTTCCCCCTCCCTCCCCTCTGCTTGAGCCCTGCTTCAAGCCCTCCACCTCCCTCATCCGAACTGGGAACTGGCGGCCTCCCAATGCGCCTCAACCTCACTTCTCCCTGCAAGGAGCCTCCCTGTGCACCCTCCTCAAACACCATCTGACCCTCTGCCTCGCTTTGATGACTTGCTCTGCCTGGTGGATGGCATCCAAAGCAAAATACCCCATTCCCTGCTCCCTCCTGCCTGCCCTCCCACCCACCTTCCCAGCCCAATTCAGCCGCCCTGTTCCCACCTGAGAGGATGATTATGCCCCAGCACTACTGTGTGGCCAGGTTATCCAGTTTAGCCTGAGACACACCCTTGACAAGATTCTAGATTCTCATAGAAATTAGGCCTGACATACATTCGCAGGCAATCCCTGCCTCCTCTCTGCCTGGCAAACCACTAGCCACCCTTTGGTGGTGCCCAGCTTCCCTGGAGCAGCCAGCAAGCCCCTCCTCTCAGTAAGTGTGCTGACTGCCACCCCCACCCCTCCGGCAGTGCTTACAGCCTGAGATGGTCAGAGCCCCTGTGTCTCTCTCATTAGGGCAGTGAGCTGACCACGGGAATCGTGTGCTATCACCCTAGTGGTCCTGGCACTGCACTGATAACCTGTGTTAGATGACATGACAGTCCAGGCCTCTATTACACCTTGCTAGTGTCCCTAACTTCTAGTTGCAGAGCATCAAACCACAGTACACTAGAAGTCTTCATTCCAAAGCAGGTGTTACGGAGTCCAAGCTCCTTCTGCTCGCCACACAACAGGCCAATGAATCGAAGACGAGGTGTTGAGGCAAGGAATACGACTTTATTTGGAAAGCCGGCAAACCGTGAAGATGGTAGACTAGTGTCTCCTAAAACACCATCTTATTGGGCTCTGGATGCCAGTTTGTTTTATACAATCAGAGATGGAGGGGCTGGGAAGTAAAGTAAAAAGCCTTCTCAGTCTTGCAAAACCTCTCCTGGAATTACTAGCCTCCGGGAAGGGATGTGTTAATTTCACAGGTGGGTGGGGTTCCCGGAGGCAGGCCATAGTGTATGATTAAAGCAATGAAAAGCAAAGGTTAAAGTCAAAGAAACAGATCTAAGTGGAGCCTGATTTAGCTCTACAAGGTCACAATTCCCCACTGTCAATGTCCACTCCACAATCTTGTGGGAAAAGGGTGGTGATATTCTAACCGCTCTGTCAGATGGATCTTTCTGGGCATGTCCACCATCCACCATCGGTGTCAGTGTTCCAAATGTTGAGATTTGACTTTTTGTTCCGTTTTGGAAGTGTAAACCTATAAACTTAAAAATATTCACAACCTAAAAGTTGAGAGTTATCAGGAATTTTGATAGCTCAAACCCACGTGCTGGGACTCGAACCCTGCTAAACTCAGATTGGGACTCAAACCCATGTGGCCAGGACTCAAACCTGGCCAAAACCCAGACTGGGACTTGAACCCAAGCGGCCACATCTCAAGGTAAAGAATCTAGTATTTTTCTATGTATGGGAAGATACAAAAGGCTGTGCTCATTGAAATCTCTCCTTTTTTTTCCATATGTACCACAGCTGTCTAGGGCCTGTATCCTGTGTTTTCACATCCTGAGTTTCCTCAGGGCTCCCCATAGAAAGTGGCTGCAGTCCGATGGCTGCCAGGTGGCAGGTCTTCTTTTCCTGAGTTTTCTCAGGGTTCACCAGCTCACATTGGAGGCCTGCAGCTGCCAATGACTGATCCTCTTCTCTTGGTCAGGAATTTGACCAGTATTTGGGAGATGTTTCATGATGAAATTTTGTCCCACGGTGCCAGGAGGCTCATCCCAGGTCAAGTGAAAATTCTTGATATGCCACTCCAGGTGCTAATTTCAGATTAGGCCGTATTGATAAAAATTCTCTGGACCCTCTGTCTAATTATGATCCAGGAGACATTTACCCTTGTTGCTTCTTCCCATACCTAGAATCACATTATTACACTTTCAGCCATAGAAGTTGCGTTGGAGGCCTGGTTACACACTGGGTACTGCAAGAGACAATAATCATAAAATAGACAGGATATAAGTAACACAGCTAGTAACATTGACAAAGACATACTGCAGCAGGGAGACACAAAGCACAAACGATTTGTAAACAAAGAACAAATTAAAACAATGATTAGTATAACTAGTTGTAATCCAGCTGCAATAAAATATCAAGTCCACAGGAGAGACAGCTGGAGACACCAAATTCTGGAAGGATCAGGTAGAGAGAAAAAGGATAAAATGTTTTGTCTTTGTTTACAAAGGCATACTTTATCACCTTGTTGTAGGTCAAAACATAAAAGGTTTTTTCCAAAAAACAAGGATTAAAGCCAGTAAATTTTCCAAAGCCATAAAGTTATAAATTGTATTTACCAGTCCACTGTCTCATGTAATTAATCCCCGTTGATCTGGGTGAAATACTCAAGCTTCTCATGTTTTTGTCATTTGTTACCCAGTCCAGTGATACTATCTAAAGGAAACTTACATTTGTTAAAAAGTTCTTTGTAAAGCATCAGGACATATCAGAAGAGGGATTCCATATAAATTTTGGAATATCCATATAGATGACATTTATCCATACACTATAACCTAAGGTTCATCTCCAATCACTTGACAATGTTTTTGAAGTAATGTAACACACCAAATAAACTTAGCTTGACATCTCTCTCTGAGATGTCTCAGAGATGTTCTTTCCAAGTATCCCCAGAGTCAGCTGGAGGCTAAAAAGCTTTAGTCAGATTTTGATACTTGGGAAGTTTGTTAAAAATATCAAAAAGGTTTTAAAACATAACAGGATCATAGGTTACTGTGAAACAATACTTATTCATTTAACCAAAGTCACAAAATGATGGAAAGAAAACAAATACAGATCACCTAAGGGCGCAGAAACTCATACAATCTGTTATCAAAGAAAGAGCATTTTTAACAGATCAAATTCCAGTCTTGTATTAGGTTACTTAACAAAGTCCATTTACTTAGTTAACTTCAATCTAGCTTTAGTTAATCCTGACCATATACAAAACTTTCTCAGTAAAATGTAATTCCATTTCTCATAACTTCTTAACTAAAAACACACATTATACTATCAAGTTATTTTTCTTGCTGACAAATTTGCAACAGATAACACTATTTCATTTAACTTCTATTAAACCTAGGTGCAGTGAGAGTACCATACTTAGTGTTGATGGCTCTAATGACATGTCTATATTAATTAGATCAACAAAGTTAAACACTAATACTAGGTATTAGTTTAATACTGAATATTTCCCAGTTCGTGTGAACCTGAAACTCATTTAGCTTAATTTCTCTTCTATTTAGAATTATTTGGTTTGCAAGTGCTTACTTTTCTTTAAGCCAATTAAATAGAGCTCATTTACAGATAACAATGTTATCTAAAGACAAAGACACATACAAACACACAAACAGAGAGACCTCATAGTTCTCATTTCAAAATTTCAGCCCAGAGTCAGGTACAGCAATGTAAACCCATCAGTTTACAAAAGGTTGGGCTAAGATTGTGTTTCTGGCAGATGGAACAAATCAAGCTCACTTGTCTAGATGGCTAAACCCTTTTTAATAATATTTATGGAAAACAAGTTCTAAATTACTGTCTTCTAGGATGACTTTGTTTCCCTTTGTTGGTCTCTAAGCAGACAAAGCCATTGCAATCATGTGGGCCTTTTGCCTATTTCTCTGGGTGTGTTCAGCCTTTTCAGCCATATCCCTATTATTGAAAACTGAATAAGCCAATTGGACACTGGAGTCTGAGGACCAGCAGTTGCTTTCTGAATTTTGCACCTGATGTCTGGGGCAGACTGGGCCATGAAATGCCTAGCCAAAAGGGCCTGCACCTTGGGGGAGGAGGGGTCCATGTTCATTTGGGATCCATGGCCCTGTAGGGTGAGGTCCCCTAGTTGGCCTTCTAGAGCTTGTAAGAAGGAATAGTGTTGTACTTCTCCAGAAAATCCCATGACCAGGATAGACTGAGATGTTTTCTGTGCCACCTTGGTGTTTAGCACAGAATATGTGGCACCTGTATCTATTAAAAAGTCAGTCAACTTGTTTCCCACTGTCAGTGTTACCTGGGGTTCCTGTGGTGAAATCAGAATCAGACACCTCAAGTCCAAAGGAATCTCCTGGTCTCTTACCAGATATAGGAAAGGGAAATTGCCCTGCTGCAGAAATGGCTCCTGGTCCAAATCAGGTGCCCTGCCAAGTCCCTGTGCTCCAGGGGTTAATCTCATGTCCCCGCTCTCATTTTGTCTCTCTTCCCTTGTAGAACAGGTTTCCCACTGGGTTTCCTTTCTGACCACTGCACCATAAGGTCACAGTCCTCTGACTCCTTTTCTTCCTGATGCAATAGCATAAATGCTTCTACATATGGAATCTCATCTCTTTTCCCTGCTCTTTTGCAAAACACTTCTAACCGCTAGATGGTATAATAATTGAGTGAGCTATTCAGGGGCCATTGTTCTTCTGATCCTAGCATATATTGGTTCCACATCAGATTACAATAGTATATCATGCCTTTCTTAGTCATAGGCTCACAGCTATGCTTTGCCCCTTTACTAATATACACCCCAAAGGGCTCTCCTTTGGGATTGATGGAGTATTTCCCATTTTTATAAGTATGATAACACCAAAACACAAAAGATGCAAACAAATTCCAACATTAAAAGCCTAAGCAAATTCTAGCGTCGATGCACATAAAACCAAGACATAACCAAGACAAAAACCAGTGAACTAATTCCCAGCCAGCCAGCTCCCAGAATCAGGTAGAGTCCAACAACAATTCACCCCTCCAGCAGGGTACCCCAACCAGGTTTGCTTGTCCCATAAAGGAAAAGCCCAGATTGAGGGGGAATATGTTCCTGGCATGCATGCCAGAGTGACCTACCCTCAGAATTGGATCGAGTCCATCAACTTGTATCTCCAGATGGGACCAAAGTCCCCCAGACAGAACCAAAGTCCCCCAGATGGGACTGAAGTTCCCCAGATGGGATCGAAGTCCCCCAGATGGGACCAGAGTCCCCCAGGTGGAACCAAAGTCCCCCAGACGGGACCGAAGTCCCCCAGATGAGATCAAAGTTCCCCAGACGGAATCGAATTGAGTCTCTTGACTTGCAACACAGAAGGATACACAAAACCAAACCCAGGCAACACCAAGACAAATGAACCAGTTACCAAATTGGGTAGACTTACCGTACAAAATCGAGTCTGTGAACTCGCAGAAGTTGGTTGGTTCCTTGCTCCAACTGCCAAGTGCTGGTGTAGCCGGTGCCGCTTCAGGGAACTTTGAAGGGAAGATCCTCAGGACAAATGGTCCTGGCAGCTGCTAGGACCTTGCCCCAATATTCCCTGACCCAGGGCTGGCTAGCCACGAGCAGCAAGGCTCCTGGCTGGCTCGCCAAATTTGTTACCAAGTCCAAGCTTGTTCTGCTTGCCACACAGCAGTCCAATGAATCAAAGACGAGGTGTTGAGGCAAGGAATACGACTTTATTTGGAAAGCCGGCAAACCGTGAAGATGGCAGACTACTGTCTCCTAAAACACCATCTTATTGGGCTCTGGATGCCAGTTTGTTTCATAGAATCAGAGATGGAGGGGCTGGGAAGTAAAGTAAAAAGCCTTCTCAGTCTTGCAAAACCTCTCCTGGAATTACTAGCCTCGGGGAAGGGATGTGTTAATTTCACAGGTGGGTGGGGTTCCCGGAGGCAGGCCATAGTGTATGATTAAAGCAATGAAAAGCAAAGGTTAAAGTCAAAGAAACAGATCCAAGTGGAGTCCGATATAGCTCTACACAGTAACACAGGGACACCCAGTGTTTAATTTTATTTGAGCATCCTTTTCAGTGTTATTAAATGTCAACTGTGAGAAAGAGTGGGAATTTCACTGGATATTTCTCCACAGAGCTGTTTGCCCCTTGGCCTGGTCCCTAATACCGTCTTGCAGTACAGCCAATAGCAGCCCTCTGCCTTTTACCTCTCCTTTCCTTCCTGGGAAGACTGTCCTTAACTGGGGAAGGTATAAATGAAGAGGGAAGGTGACAGGGCACAATCCTTAAAGAATAACACAGCCCTTGAGAAAAACTGGATACAACAAAAACTGGCTAGAACCAATTAGGCCCACGATGGTGGAAGATTCAACTTCCAGTAGAACTTGAGCCTCATTATATGCTCATTGTAATGCATTAGCATGCTAAATGACAACCCGTTAGCCTGTGGAATTACCCAGCCTATGAAGACTAACCACTCCCACACCTTAGGGCTTCTCTGCCTTCTGAGACAGACCCTATTCTGTCTATGGATTTATAACTAAGCAGGACTCTTTGGGGCCTTCTGGGGCAGACCCTTCCCTCATATCCTCTGCTTTAGCTTCTCTCTGAAGTACCCAGATATTAGTACCTGATGCACATTTACTGAGTTATTTTACAGATGTGAAAACCCCCCACCAAATGGAAGATACTAACTATTTGATGACTGTGAACACATAGCCCCCAGGCCTCCTGGAGCCTAAGGATTGACTATGCTTACCCACGTGACACCACCCTGTTACCTCACCATCAACCAATTAGAGAACTGTACACAAGCTGGTCACATACCCTGTGACCACCCTCCCTCACCTGGCTTTTAAAAATGCTTTGCTGAAACCCTTGGGGGAGTCAGGGGTTTCGAGAGCATGAGCCACCTGTCTCTGTCTCCTTGCACTGCCCTGCACTAAGACTTTCTCTGCTCCAAATGCCAACATTGAGGTACTGTTTGGCCACACTGTGCATCAGGCATATGATCATAAGTTTGGTAACAGAATGTATATCTCTCTCCATAAACCTGCTTTCACTTTACTATGGGTTGGCCTTGAATTCTTTCCTGCACAAAGCCAAGGACCCTCATTTGGTGGCCTGTCCCAGGAACTCACCCGAGACCTGGGACATGACCATCCTCTCACACCTCATTTTCCTGCAACATCTTTACAAAGGAAGAGGAAGAAGGTGGTCTTTTCCCCTCCCCACTTTTCCTTTGATTATAAAAATGTAGCCCACTTTGTTCTCAGGGCAGAGCCCTCTTGCCTGCCCACTTGTATCCTTCACAAGCATCCTTTGTTAATAAATCTACTTCCTACCTATCACTTTGTCTCTTGCTGAATTCCTTCTGTGCCAAGATGTGAAGAACCTGAGCTTCAGTAAGTCCTGAGATGAGGTATGCAATTTCATAACCGTCCTGCCTCGCTACATGCATATTCATCCCCCCAAAGTCCTGCTACTCTATCTCACCCCCTATTCTATGTATGAAACAGAAACTCATCTAGTCCTCAGCTCCCCTGAAAAAAGTTGGCCCCCGATGGGAGAAATGTATACTTATAGCACAATGTATACTTATAGCAAATCATTATGTTGTACATTTTAAATATCTTACAATTTTATTTGCCAATTATACCTCAATAAAACTGGGGGGGGAAATCCAAGCAGGTACGGTATGTAGAGGTGGTGATGGTGGTAAGGCTCTAATCCTTGAGGTGGTCCAGGGACTAAGTTCCCTCCAACCAATCCAAGATGGTTACTGCCCCTATATCCACCTTCCAGCAAGTTGGGAATGGATGTAGAATCATCCCTTCCTTGCAGGGTACAACCTTGAACTTACCACCTTCACTTTTTCAAGTCTCTTTGGCCAGAACTTGGTTCTGTGGCTGTACCTAGCTGCAAGTTAACACAATCAAGCTAATTAGCATAACCATGGCTGTTGCAACAAAAATAGGAATGAGGTTTTTTTTCCTCTGCTGGTAACCAGCAAAATAAAGGGAACAGTGAACATGCTAGAGAAGAAACATAACCTGGACTGAAAGAGTTAATCACTCTTTGTATTAACTGTCACTAATCTGTAGTGTCTGTAACTAGATTTGTACTTTGCAAAGCTAACTTCACTCCCTGATACTACGTAAAGTATATTTGGCATGCCCCTTGTATCAAATCACTCCTGTAGTTTTTGCATTTCAGAAGGAAGGTCTCCAGCCAATAAACCAGAGGCAAAGGGACACAATTAACAGATTGCTGGACCCCAATTACCGGGTGGCCTGACGTCAGCTATGACTGTTTTGAAATAATGTAAAGGAAAAAGAATACAAGGCCTTCACTACTTTGATCCTTATCATATACCCCAGACTGGAGCCCCAGGTATAAAATCTTCCCCAGCTCCCAAGGAGGGGGGGCACAGTTCTTGAGGCGCTAGCCTGCTGTGTCTTCCCTTCTGCCTGGCAGAAAGATAAAGCCATCTCTCTCTTCCTCCAAAATCTCTGTCTCCGTATTTCTGTTTGGCCTCGGTGAACAGATTAGCCATAATTGTGGCAACAGGGCTTCCCATGGTTACCATTTCCTTTCTTTCTGACTTTCTTTCTTTTCTTCCTTTCTCTCTGTCTCTCGCTCTTTCTCTTTCTTTCTCTCTCTCTCTGTCTCTCTCTTTCTTTCTCTCTCTCTCTGTCTCTCTGTCTCTCTCTCCCTTTCTTTCTTTCTTACTTTCTTTTTGTGGTGAGAACACAGATCTACCCTCTTAGCAAATTTCAAATATACAGTACTGTATTGTTAACTATAGTCACAGTGATCTACATTAGATCTCCAGTTTGAACTTTTAAATAAATAATTAGTAAATTTCCATCTTGTCTCTGTTAAAGCAACCAAATCAATATCCTAACAAATCAAAACTACTTAAATGATATCTCCTGCTTCTTTTGAGGTCATCCCAGAAATTCAGGCCCACTATCCACACAGCTTTTCTGTTTTGGAATAGTTACAACTTCTCACATTCCCCCAACCACTGAATCCCTGAGAGCTTCTCCAGAGCAGGAAGGATATCTTTTATTTCCAGTGAACCTTTGACACATAGGAAAGTCTTGGCAACCTAGCAGATCCCTGACAGATAGCTGTTGACTGACTCAGTGGCAAGAGTGAATGGAATGCAGGGGGAAGTGAGGGACAGGCACAGAATGTGTGTGTATATGTGATCTCTTAGGCCAATATAAATAATTTATATAGTATTTACACTCTCTATTAGCTTAGGTTAGCCAGAGTACATGAAAAAGAAAAAACAATACAAAGCAATACAACAATACAAAGTAACTTACTCAATGACTCCTTCCTTGAGATGAAACATTTTAATCTGATAATATCACATAACATTGTACAGAGAGCATCCACAGCTCCAAGAGTTTCCCTCCAGATGAAAAGCTCCTTCTCAGAAATAAATAGATTTGCTATGGCCTGGCCCCTGCCCACGGGAGGGAAGGGAACAGGCATGGGACAAGCATTGTGGTCTGCTTCCATGTTACTCATAGATCCAGTTCTGAGCACAGCTCTTGTAATTCACCAGTTCCTCAGGGTGAAACCACAAGCCAATCTCCTTCTCCGCACTCTCCATGGAATCACTGCCATGGATAATGTTTCTGGATGGGGAAAGAGATGGCCACATTACCAAGACCAGAAAGATTAAACTGCCCAGAAGCTCCCCTCATTCCCATGGCCAGAAAGCCTACAGCCACCGGAGCAGAAAAATAACAAAGCTTCATGTACATTATTCCATGTCAAAAGGAAAAACTCATGACTGCCATTAATGTAAGGATAAAGAATGCCCTCCCCACATCCAGCCCTCCTAGCAACACTGATACAAGCAGTGGGAGCCTTCAGGAAGGACTCTGGCTGGGAAAGTGCATTGTACCAGGTTCTACTTTCACAACAGAGGCACAACCATAGTGATGCTGATGACCAAAGGCAGAGGGCCTGCAAAGCCAAACACCAATTAAGAAAGAGGAAAACAATAAAACTGATTACAAATTGATCTGTATATGGTATCAGGTCTACCCTCAGCTTCAGAAACCCAAATTCTTGTGGCACTTAACTTGGATTTTAGAATAGAGTAAAATGCATGAATTCCCACCTGCCAACTTGGATGCAAAAGTCCCCACGGATGGTCCCAGGCTTGGAGTCTGCAGGGTTGGTCTCCCCAAGCATTACTCGACCTGTCTTCACAACATTTAGCCCCTGCCAGACCTCCAAGGACAAAGGAAGAAAGAAAGGAAGAAAACCAATCTCAGCAGAAAATCTGAAAACTATTCATTCAAAAAAAGAAAAAGCCCCCTCAAAATGATATTCATTCATTGAACAAATATTTATGGGGCATCTAAGTGTTCCAGCACTGGGAATACTGGTCTCCCTGCCCTCCTCTTGCCTTTCTACAAACTATTCTTGACACAGCAGCCCAGAATAGCCTTTTTAAAACACCAAGTGGGGACATCCCTAGTGGTGCAGTGGTTAAGAATCTGCCTGCCAATGCAGGGGAGATGGGTTCAATCCCTGGTCCAGGAAGATCCCACATGCTGCAAAGCCATTAAACCTGTGCGCCACAACTACTGAAGCCCACGCACCCTAGGGCCTAAGCCTGCATGCCTAGAGCCCCTGTTCTACAACAAGGGAAGCCACCGCAATGAAAAGCCAGCACACTGCAACGAAGAGTAGCCCCCACTTGCTGCAACTACAGAAAAGCCCGTGCACAGCAATGAAGACCCAACGCAGCCAAAAAAAAAAAAAAAAAAAAAAAAAACCCCAACACCAAGTGTGAAAACCTCCCATAGCTTTCCAGCACTCATGAAGTACAGCACCAAGACAGCCCTACATAACCTGGCCTCTGCCTGTACCTCTGAATTAATCTCACCCAAACTTCCCTTTCACCCACCAGGCTTCAGCTACTCCAAACATCTTTTTGTACTTCAAATAGTCCCCCACCCCAAGTCCTTTGCACGTGCTATTTTCTTGGTTGAGAATGCTCTTCACTGTGAATTTGTGCTTTGCCAGCTCCTTCTTATAGAGATATCAGCTTGAAAATCAAGTTTCTTGACCACCCAAACTAAGGTGGTCACTTGCTATCACATCATCCTGTTTCATTTCTGTGCATATCACTAATCATTAGCTGATATATATATGTTTTTTGGTTTCTTTATTATCTGTCCATCCTCCCTTTTCAGGATATGTAGGCAAGGAAAGCTATGAAAACAGTTACCTATTTTGTCTTATTCATGATTGTATCCCCAGTGTCTGAAAAAGAGGCTGGCACAAAGATGACAACTAATACACACTCAGAGAATTACTGCAACAAACAAGACACAGTCTCCCTGCCCTCCAGGAGCTTACAACCAAGCATATTTCTCCTGATCTCTCCCAGATGTGAGTCTTCAGTTAGGTAAGCAAATGTATGTTGTGTTTGGTGAGCCAGAGAGCTGCCTCATATCCTGTGTCCAATGCCTCAGCTTCAGTATCCTCTGCATCAATGAGGACCTGGCATTAGAAGCAGGAATCACAATATTCACTCTTCGCTCCCGAGTCATTCACATCAACATCCCACACATGTACACTCACCATGGCAACCACTGGCCCTGAGTGCATGTATTTCACCAGGCCAGCAAAGAATGGACGGTCCTTCAGGTCAATATAGTGCTCCTTGAGAAGGTCTTCAGAAGCCTATCCCACAAGATACAGAATGAGACTTGATCCCCAAATTATCTAAGAACCAGTAATTTAGTTATTTCCCACTTACCCTTCCTGCTATTTAAAACGTGAGCTCTCAGCTCACTTGTTCTATTATAACCCAATTGACTCGACTTTATCAGAGGGAAGAAGTGATAGAGACTAAAAGTGCTTTAGCTCTGTACCAGTTTCCCCCCGATTGTCCTTGATGGATCAGCATAAAATTACAGAACATTAGAACTGAATCCAGCCATGGTATTTTAGACAGGAAAAATAACAATACAATGAATTTCTATTCCCAAGCCAGCCTCAACTAAAATGTTACAGAGAGGTGGTCTCAGCATTGCATGAGAAGCAAACTGAACCAGGCCACTTCTCTTCACATTTATTCAGAGAATAAAGGCCCAGTGTGGTGACCATGCAATTTCCACAGGTATTTGCAAACCACCCAAAAGTACATGACATCTAGCAGTAAGTAATTTTAGTGAAGAATGAATTAGAATCTTTTACATTGCAAGGCTGCTATCTGGGAACAAACCAAGTTAGCTAGAGAACAAACCATCTGCTTAGCAATGCCAACTTGACTCAGCTGTGTTCTGTCCTCGCCACCATATACATGCTTAAATGTCTAATGAGGTTCCTTAGTTTTCCCAGGTCTCTGGTACTACATCATACAGCATACTACACACTTCAGTGATACACACAAATGTTGGGTTTTGCTGCCAAAAAGCACATCCTATTGTTCAAACCCCAGTTGATTTTCACTTGCCAAAGTAAAATTACACAACCACGTCATCACTCCGTGTTAGTGTTCACCTTGACCCATCCCTTTCAATCCAAATGGAAGACTTGTGGAACTCTCCTAACACACTGATGACCTTCCCTTACCAGAACACTCTTTTAATTCTATTAGTTGGTTCTGATTATCTTCACCCTGCAAAACAGGTCACAGGCTTTTTTTTTGGGGGGGGGGAGGCAGGTGGGGAGGTGGCTCAAGTTTTCCCTCACCTCCCTCCACATCAGATTTAAATAACCCTTTAGGCTCAAGGCAACTATCCCTCTTCCCATTCCCTCTTCCCACCAGATCCATGCCATTGATAGCAAAATCAGTGTAAAGTCAAAATGTATGCACTTAGGGGTCAGAGAGACCTGGGTTAAAATCCCAGCTGCATCACTGACTGGGTAACCACACATGATTTAACATCTCCGAGATGCAGCATCCTTGCCACTAACAACCACGGGAAGAGGAATAAATACCCCCCTGGGTTGTCATGAGAGCTAGATGAAAAAACACATAGGCCCAGCACAAGGTAAATATCTGATCAACAATACTTAGATTTCACTTTACTTTCAAAACCTAATTTAATACACAAACTCTCTGGAAAGCACTGCTTGTCCAATTCCTGGCTCTAATCATTCTATCACGCTCTCCCCTCAGCATTAACAGCAGTCTACTCCCTTTTATATTAACACAGTTTTTCTAAAACATTACATAGGAACTAAAATGCAAATCAAACTAAATTTAAAATGCACTAGGAGGGGAATTTCCTGGTGACCCAGTGGTTAGAACTCGGTGTTTTTACTGATAGGGCCAAGGTTTGATCCCTGGTCGGGGAACTAAGATCCCACAAGCTGCGCAGCATGGCCAAAAAATAAAATAAAATGCACTGGGAAAGTCCAAAGTTGACCACCTCCCCTTTTTTTTCTGATTCATTCATTAAAAGTTGACTCTTAATAGGAAAAAAGATTATCTCCTAATGTATTTGCTTTGAGAATTTAAATTCTTATTTCCCAGGTCTGTTTGAAGGTGGGTTCTTGGCCAATCAATCCTTTGCATTTTTTTAATTATTGCTTTGTAGATATCTTGCAAGTGTGTCTGCTCTCTGCTGTTTCAGATGGGCCTCCCCAAGGGCAAAATCACAACTTTCCCCTACATGCCCTGATGGCACCTAATGTATGCTAGACACTAGGCAGGTGGCAAACAATGATAGAAAGACTTCCTTGCTGAAAAAAAACTTGCCTTAAATGATGTGGACAGAGGGTGGGGGCGGGGGGGAATTATCTGCTCAGGAAGCTCAAGATCAGCAGCACAAACATGCCCAGGGCTTGGAGTCAGAAATCACAATACTGCAGTAATACATGGAACTCTGCATTGCCAAGAGAAAAGGGTGGCTACTTCCAAAAGTCCCAAATAACTTGCTTTGTTCCAAGACTCAGCGCAGATGCCACCGAGGAGTTTCCAGGTTTTAGGACATTAGTGTTCACCCTAAATGGAGAAGTCTGAAACAAGTTGAAGGGAGAAACAGAGAGGCTGACCTACAATGCTCCCCTATTTCTATGAAATAATGGAAATAGCAAGAATGAAGTCCACTTACCTGCATGAATTTCATGGCAACAAGACGGAATCCCTTCTGCTCAAAACGCTTGATGATCTCTCCCACGAGACCACGCTGGACTCCATCAGGCTTGATAGCAATGAAGGTGCACTCGCTGTTGGCCATTGTCCTGGGGATTGACAGGTGGAGGGATGAAACAACACTGAATATCCTGCTTACATCATTATCCTTCTCAAGCGGATTACCCCATAAAGCTGGTTTAAATCTCTCACGTCAACTGCAGGACTCTCTAGTAAAATCCTAATTCCTCCTCAGTCCCCTCATCTATGAACTAATATCCTAGAGTGGGGAAGGGTCCAAAATCAGGGGCTATAATTTCTATCTCAATTTATTTAATAAGCTGCTATTGTCATGTCAAGAGGACATGACTACCAGTTCACCCTCAACTTGGGCCCAGGCAATGAGTCTCCTCACCCCCTTCCTGTCCTTGGAATACACATTCTATACACTGTTCCCACAGTAGGAGCCATCCCAAGGACACAGCCTTGAGAGAGTAAGGTGTTGAGACCATCTGGACTGAACATGTGACTGAACCCAGTTAAATTATACAAACTATATAAACCTTAAGATTCTGGTAGGTGGGTACAATTCAGCCAGCCAAGACAAGCCTCATATGTATGTTCCCTTGCTTATTAAATCACCACCTTCCAACTGGAGGGTCTGCCTCATTCTTTGGTCTCTCCTCGCCCTCTCTGTACAGGGCCCAGTTTGTGAACTAACAATTGGTGAACCAGCCAGGAGACTGAAGAAATCGGCCTTGGGAAAGAGGCATCCCTGGGGGAAATCCCAAGATGAACATCGACCTCTATGTGGGGAGGGTGGCCTGCATATTTGATGCTTGTGGACCATGACATGAGAACAAGGATGCCCTGAAACCACTGGCTGCTTTAATGCATTTGTTAGAGAAACTACACAGAGCAGCAAAGAAGGGAAATGAATGGCTGCCACAGTGCACTGGCCTCTACTGTGGGCAGGCCACTAGCCACAGATGCACTAGAGGCTGAAACTTGAGTTAGACAGTTGGAAGAAGAGCTGAAGTTAGAGAAGAACATGCAGGTATCCACTGCTCTGCCAGCTCTGGGGCCAGCAGACAAGGATGAGAGAGCAGCATAATAAGTTGGAGACCTTAGCTTGTCATGTTGCAAAGCTAGGAGAGCACAAGCTGCTGCAGATTAATGTCCAAGCACTGTGACAAAGCCTGATTAGGACACTAAGAGACAGAATCCCTGGGAAAGTAAGGAGCACAAAGAGGAGGATGTTGTGGTGATTGACAATGAATCAGATGAAGTGCCCCACGCTGTCCAACCCCTAATACAAAGAAAAACTTGAAACAGTAATTACCCTAGACTTCTGAGAATAGAGAAATACACCCCAAAACTCCTAAGAGAAAACTTGCATTCTTTCTCTGGCCCTTGAAGTTGTAAATCTTACCATGTCTTTGAAATGTAAACATCACGGGAGATAACTAAAACATTGCCCACAAACTGAAGAAAAGTGAGGGAAGGGTGAAAACACAGACTGTTATAGGAGCACCCTCACACAAAATCTAGTCCACAGCTTCCATAAGATTATTCATCAAGCGCAAGTCCAAAAAAAATTTTTTTGGTGGTGCTGTGTGGTTTCAGGGGATCTTAGTTCTCCAACCAGGGATCAAACCCATGCCCCTTGCAGTGGAAAATGCAGAGTCCTAACCACTGGACCACCAGGGAATTCCCAAATTTTTTGTCTTCACCACGAATATTAGTAAAAGGCTTCAGCCATGTGAGTGGATACCTGATTCATGGCTAAAGTTTTGGAGAGAAAGCTATGGATTCTCTGTTTGTGTCTGTCTGTGTGTTCGTATGTCTATGGATGTATGTTATACATAGGTGATGTTTTTCTATCTTCAGAGAGTATTGTCAAAATTAATTTGAAAAAGCTCAATTTAGTTGGGCTAAAGAAAATAAGCTTTGATATCTATAGTGTATTTATGTAAAGCTGAAACAATGTTCCTTCATCTGTTCAAAGGACAAAGTTTTGTTGGACTACTGGTCTGTTCCTTATGGGATTGTAAGAGGTTTTTCTTTACTTTTTGAGTAACTTACCTAGAAAAAAAGATTCTGTTTTATCAAAATAATTTCTTGTGCCTCATGTTGTCTTTATCACATCTTCAATTACTTAAGAAAACTGAGTCTTCGTTAAAAGAGCTAAGTTTTTTTCTTACAATTATGTAATTTTCTATATTTGCCTTTGGAGTCTGTGTCACTTAAATTAAATAGATAACTAAATTTTGTTTCACAGTGACCTAAGATCCTATTTAATCAAGTGTTTTAAAACCTTTTGGTATTTTTGACAAGCTCCCCCAAAATCTAATTCTAAATAAAGTTTTGCTGACCTAGAACTAAATTTGGGATTTTCCAGAGGGCCCCTGGAACATCTCAAAAGCTGTATTTTCTTTCCTTATAAAAGAGAGATATCAAACTAATTAGCCTATTTGATATATTAAATTTTATGGGAAACACTGCAAATAAAAAGTGATGTCAAACTTTCTTTGGTATATATTTGTATGAAATTCCTAAAAATCTGATATGTTCTGATATAATGTTATCAGTTATTACTTTAAAATGTATGTCACAAAATCAATCAAATTCCTTTGTCAACTGTATTAGAATGAACTCTCATTGGATCTTTAACCATGGCCATTTTAAAGTCTTTTGTTGGGACTTCCCTGGTGGCGCAGTGGATGGGACTCTGCACTCCCAAAGTGGGGGAGGCCCCAAGTTTGACCCATGGTCAGGGAACTAGATCCCACATGCATGCCACAACTAAGTTTTCATGCTACAACTAAAGAGCCGACCTGCTGCAACTAAGGAGCCAATGAGCCACAACTAAGGAGCCCTGGAGCCGCAACTAAGGAGCCCATGTGCTGCAACTAAGGAGCTGGCGAGCCACAACTAAGACCAGGTGCAATCAGATAAATTTTAAAAAAAAATTTTTTAAGTATTTAGTCATTTACAATCATTGTTTTACTCTGATGCTTTTGCAAAACTCTTCCTGCAAAAGTGCTTTGTCTTCAAGGAGATTTCTGGAAAAACTTTGACAAGCATAAGTTTCTGATAACTATGATTACTTTGCCTTCATATGAGAAGGGCAGTAATGGACATTTCAAGGACCTTCCCATGGCTACCTGCACAGCCCCACCACACGAGATGGGATGATAGCTCAAGACCCGTGCCTGTACCCCTTCCCCACTTCAGGGTCATTACATTGATGATATAATGTTAACATGTGAAGACTTGCCCCTGCTGTAGGACACTCTGTGAGGGAGAGGATAGGCAGTGAATCCAGATAAAATGCAAGGCCCAAAAAACAAACAAACAAAAAAAACAAAAAAAACCAAATGCAAGGCCCAGGCACCACAGTAAAGTTTTTGGTGGTCCTTTGGTTAGGTAAGATTCAAGTTGTCCCAGAAGCTGTCATTAATAATGTACAAGACTATTCAACCCCTAAGAATGGAAAGAGGTACAAGCCTTTGTAGGAATTTGGAAGCTTTGGAGGACTTTGATTCACCATTTGGCACAGTGCCTCCATTCCTCATACCCCCTTATAAAGAGAGGGCATACATGGGACTGGGGATAAGAGCAGCAAGACTTTGAGATGGCAAAAATACTAGTGAAGCAAATTAAAGTTCTGGGCATCTCCCAAGCCAGGCTACCATTTGAGTTAGACATATCTGTTACTCCAGAAGATCTGAGTTGGGCACTGTGGCAGAGACAACAGGAGAATACCCCTAGGATTTTGGTTCCAGCTCTGGAAGGGGGCAGAAACCCAATATACCCCACAGAGCAACAACTTCTAGCAGTGTACACAGCCTCTCACAAGGGAACAGCACACCATGGTAAGAACTTCCCTTCCTTTGAAGGGGTTATTAAGAATATATTCCATCTACCCACCTCTGCCATGGCTCAAACCCCCACACTGACTAAATGACGCATCTATTTACAGCAGAGGAACACCCTACCACCAGCCCACTGTATAGAAATGTGGGTGCTCCTAGGCCCTGTAGAGAATGTAGATCCTCCAAATGTCCTGCCCTGGTTCCTACATCGGCCCATAGAGAGGGAGTGAGGGAAATTCCCACTGATGCCTGGTATACACATGCCTGGGAAGAGGAACAAACTGTAGCTTCCAGTGGGCTGGTGAGCCCTGGCCACTAACCCTTTGCACTGACAGTTGGGCTATTCTAATGGGATTGAACTTATGGCTTGGACAATGGAAAGAGAAGAGGGGGATGATGATAAATAAGCCTTGTGGGGTCTGGATATGCAGAAAGACATTCGGGTTCACCTGCAAGAGCCTGAGGCAGTCCTCACTGTCTTCCACGCCCTGGCTCATAAGGCACTGACATCCTCTGGCAATCAGGAAGCTGCTGATGCCCTAGTTCAGAAATGAGTCCTAGCAATGGACACTTGGGTGCATAGGAAGCAGGAACACTGAAGTGCCTGAGGGGATGATGAATCGCCAAGGATGCTGGATAGCCCTTGAAATACAGTGACTCAATTAATGCAGTAATAGCATGTCCTTTGTGTTCTAAACCACACCCAACGGACTTCCTAGATGGTGCAGTGGTTAACAATCCACCTGCCAATGCAGGGGACATGGGTTCGATCGCTGCTCCAGGAAGATCCCACATGCCACAAAGCAACTAAGCCCGTGCGCCAAAACTACTGAGCCTGTGCTCTAGAGCCTGTGAGCCACAACTATTGAGCCTGTGTGCTGCACCTACTGAAGCCGATGTGCCTAGAGCCTGTGCTCCACAAGAGAAGCCACCGCAATGAGGAGCCCATGCACCACAATGAGGAGTGGCCCCTGCTTGCCACAACTAGGAAAAGCCCGTGTGCAGCAACAAAGACACAACACAGCCAATAAATAAATAAATAAAGTTTATTTAAAAAAAAAAAAAAAAACCCAGTCAACTGCCAAAGGAGTCTGGGACCACCCACCAGAGCTCCCAACTGATGTGGAATTAGCCCATTGATTATACTGGCCCCCTTCCTCCTAGTGAGGGTTCTAAATATGCCCTGGTTTGTGTGGCCACTACATCTGGCCTAACCCAAGCTTGTCCCCTGTTGCCTCACAAACCAGGCTGCCACCATCAGGGGATTAGAGAAGCTAAGACCATGTATGGATACCTTTGTCGAATAGACAGTGATCGGGGGTCATATTTCAAAGGTCATAATGTGCAAAACTGGGCAAAAGAACATGACATCGAATGGAAGTTCCATCTCCCCTATAACCCACAGGCAGGAGGACTGGCAGAAATGAAAAATGGAATAGTAAAGCAGTAGATTAAATTACTAAGGTAAAACCACCTTGGCCAGGTGGACTAAAGTACTGTTCCAGATTTTGATATGTTTGAATGATCAACCAGTAGAACCAATGGCCCTAAATGCAGACTGGGGGCCCCTGACAAGACACTAAATGCCATATAAGTAAGGAAGTTTTGGAAAACAGCCACTGCAACAACTTTCTCTGTGGATCAATGTGCTACACTGCTGAGAACACCAGGCCCCATCATACCTGGGAAAGGAGTTATCTACTAGAATTTGCAATGGAATGTCTCACCGGGATGGGTGAGGGAGAATTACTCAATCTCCACTGGGATCCTGCTTTTCTACTGCAAGCCAGACTGTTAAAATGTGCTATACCTGGAATGAAACACGCACCTCTGAAAGAGGGGAGAAGGTGGGATTCCTGGCCTGGCACATCCCGCCCCCAGTCCACCTCCTCATGCTTAACAGTGCTGCTTGCCCCAGCCAATATGTACAGTATGTACAACCAGGTCAAGTTCCTAAAGCCACCAACCTCCCTCTCCTCCAGGCCAGATGGGCACATTCTGTTTTCTACTAGTACAATCATTTAGCCACCATCTCTGTCCCCTCCATTGGCCTGGAGGACATTATAGCACACAGAGAAGCCGTTACTTACTAAGTTCACCCAGCAAGCTTTAAATGACAGCCTGCGAAGCCAGTCTTTACCAAACACTGAAATATCTTTAATGAGAAAAGCTCTCTTCCAAAACATAATAGGCTTGGACATTATTACTGCCTCATAAAGGGACACAGGAGATCAATGGCTTGGATTTTGGGGCTCTTCATGGAGGAAACTGCTACTTATTTTGGGAATCATCTTAATCTGTGTTTTCTCTTTCATGTGCCTCTATATTGTTGCTGTGGCATCTGCCTCCACTGTAGTCAAACAAGCCACCTCCATGCTGGCAGAACCCCTTGCTGACCTCTCAGGGCACACTGCTGACCCCGCAGAAGGGGGAGGTGGGGGGGGGGCGGGGTGAAATTGTAAGAGCCAGCCACAAGGGGTGGAGTATTGGAAGAGGTCATGACTATCAGCTGACCCTCCAGCTGGACCCAGCAATTGGAGGCTCCTCACCCCTGCCCCTGTCATTGGAATGTACACTCTGCCTACTGTCCCCACAGTAGGGGCTATTCGAAGGACGCAGCCTTGAGAGAGTAAGGTGT
Organism: Hippopotamus amphibius kiboko; assembly: GCF_030028045.1. NCBI lineage: Eukaryota > Metazoa > Chordata > Mammalia > Artiodactyla > Hippopotamidae > Hippopotamus > Hippopotamus amphibius. Next base: position 34,873,064 of record NC_080202.1, read on the forward strand.
TGTTGAGACCATCTGAACTGAACATGTGACTGTACCTAGTTAAGGCCTCTATGTATACTTTTAAAACTCTGGTGGGCAAGAGCAGAGATCTACTCGTTTTGCAACCACCCAAGACAGGCCTCAAGCTTCACTGCTCATTACACCTGCCACCTACCAATCTGGAGTGGTCTGCCTTTTTTCAGAATCTCCTTTCCTTCTGTGCACAGGAGCCAGTTTTTGAACTAATATAAGCATCTACCATGTAGCCAATACTGGAGAACTAAGGCAGGGGATATATTTAAAACAAAACAAAAAAAGACATCTTTCTCAATTATCCAGATAAGGGAAACTACAGTGATAATATGAAAGTGATATCTGGTACAGGGCAGTCTGAAATATAGTTTGACCTCCTGCCACAGTCATGTTACTAGAACTACAAGGGGTTTTAGACATTATTTCATTACAATCCCCTTCTTTTACAAATGAGGAAACAGATTTAGAGCACCCAAATGAGGACCAAAATCCAGATTCCCAACCCTATGCAACCTATGCTATATCATGAGATGTAATGAATATTCTGACTAACCAATAAACGGTGGATTGTGAGAGAACTATAGCTATGAGTGATATGCGAAATCATGCTGGAAAAAGACTAGAGAAGTATCTATTCCAGACCTTTCTTTTTACAGAGAAGACTGGGCTCAGGACCGGCTCTATCTCCACAAGATGAGAAAGGAGTCCCCTCACTTTGAAAGACAATTCCTCTGTGACTAGCTGCACCACCTATCTTCCTGTACTTTAGTTTACCTCTTATTACAGCACCTTAACAATATATTTGAATTTTCTGTTCATCTGTCTCTCCACTGGCTTGCTGCCTGTGTGCAAATGTGGTTTACTTCTGTGTCCATCCCTGGTACCTAGCCATAGGGCCTACCACTCAACAAGAGCAAAGAAAATGCCTTAAATGATAATCACCCTGCACCTCCAAGAAAAAGTGACAAAGCCCAAGAAGTGGCAGAGAACTCCCAATGGAAACTCAAGACAAGCATGGATTCCCCAGGGCAAAATAGAGCTAAAGAGCCGCAAACAGTCCCTAACTCTCCACATCCACCTGACACACACATCTGTCATTCAATCCGACCCAGCCAGACAAAAACAAATAAGGCACAACCCTACGGTGGCGGCCTGATGGGAAAGGCAGCCAGGGACAAAGGCGAGTCCGCGTGGCGTGGGACGTGAGGGGACAGGTTAGCACCTGTCTACAGGCACTTCCCTCCCGCCTGATCCCCCTGGCCACCTCTCAGAGCGGAACTCATCCTACCTCTTCACCTCCCCCTCCTCCGACCCTATTCCTCTCCCTTTCCTCTCAGGACCCGCAACCCTTATCACCAATCCAGCTACTTGAGCTTCAACTCTGTCTGCTGCCACCGTCACCGGAAACGCTGCCCGGCTCGTCGCGGTTCCCGGCTTCCGCCCGAGCAGAACGCTTCTGCCCAGATCGGTTGCGGGAGGGCCCATTTTGCAGAACACCACTCGCCTACGCTTCCTCCTGACACTCTGCCGGGTGTCATTCTAGGGAGCAACTTCCAAAATTCAACTTCCGGTAGTGTTTTAGCCTGCACCTTTTTCCTGCTCTTCTGATTGGCTACCGCCATCTTTTTTTTTTCTTTCTTTTCTTTCTTTCTTTTTCTTCCTTCCTTCCTTCCTTTCTTCTGCGTTGGGTCTTCATTTCACTGCACAGGCTTTCTGTAGTTGCGGAGCTGGGCCACTCCTTATGGTGCACTTCTCTTGTTGCAAAGCACGGGCCCTAGGTGCGCGGACTTCAGTAGTTGCAGCACATAGGCTTAGTAGTTGTGGCTCTCGGGCCCTAGAGGGCACGTTCAGTAGTTGTGGTGCATGGGCTTAGTTGTGGGATCTTCCCGGACCAGGGCTCAAACCCATGTCCCGTGAATTGGGAGGTGGATTCTTAACCACTGCGCCACCAGGGAAGCCCCTTTTTCATTTTTTTTTTTTCTTTAAGATTCTGTGACTCACTTTTTTTGTTTGAGATTTTCTTCCCGAGAGGTGGCGCTCACACTTTTCATGACGTCTGAACAACCGCCTGACCTACAAGTAGACAGTCGCCCTCGTTTTACATTTACTCATTCTTTCCAGCCTGTCAAGCAAATTATTCTTCAAGTACCTTCTATGTGCCAGGCACTGTTTCAGGGTCTGGGGTATAGCAGTAAACTTTCTTGAAGCTGGTTAAGGGGTTGGGAATGGGGACAAACGATAAACAAATGAGCAAATTAATATATAATATATCATAATATGCAAATGCTGTTAAGAAAAAGCAGGGCAAGGGGAGAAGATTGAGGGAGTAAACTACTTTAAAGATTGAAGGAGGTGACAATAGAATAGACTTGCATGAAGTGAGGGAGCAATTCTGGTGATTACCCAAGGGCCAGTATTATAGTGGGCATTAAGTGCTAGAAACTGCAGTTAGAGAGCAGCAAGTTTATGTTTTGGTGGGAAGCCATTGGAAGATTTTGAACAGGGTATCATATCATCTGATACACTTTTTTTTTTTAAATCATTCTTACTGCTGTAGGAGGAATGGATAGTGTAAGTTACAAAGTAGAATCAGGAGACTTTCAACAAATGTGCTGAAGCAATGTGACATCTATAGGCAAAAAAATGAAAGAAAAGAAGGAGGAGGAAGGGGAAGAGAGAGGAGGGGGAAGAGGGAGGAGGAGGAAGGGGGAGGAGAACCTCTACCTAAACCTCTCATCTTTAATGAAAATTCACTCCAAATGGATCATAGATTTGTAGTTGTAAAAGTATGTGGAAAAGAGAGAGAGAGGAAGGAAGGAAGGGAGGGAAATCAGGAGAAAAATAGGATACTGAGCCTAGATAAGATGCATATCAAAGAATAATTTAAATGAGCATATTTTTTCCAACGCATCTTCTTATTAGTAATTTTTTAAAAAATTTACTGTAGTTGATTTACAATGTTGTGTTACTTTCTGTTGTACAGCAAAGTGATTCAGTTATGCATATGTATGTTCTTTTTCATATTCTTTTCCATTATGGTTTATCACAGGATATTGAATATAGTTCCCTGTGCTATACAGTAGGACCTTGTTGTTTATCCATGTATATATAATAGTTTCCATCTGCTAACCCCAAACTCCCAATCCTTCCCTCCCCTACCCTTCTCCCCCTTGGCAATGACAAGTCTGTTTTCTAAATTGATTAGCAGTAATCTTTTGATGTTCCATGAACATGTTTCTTTTTCTTTTTTTTTTTGGACAAAAACTATATATCCTGGCTTCTCCCTTACCTCTTTGGAACAGTTCCTCAGAGCTATCTTAGAGACTGTCTTGCAAGCTATAGTCCTCAGTAAGGTCACCAAATAAAATTTAACTCACAACTTTTAGGCTGTGCAGTTTTTTTCAGTCAACACTGTAAAAAGTTTAGAAAAAAAATGAAATGTGGTAAAAAATCTTCAGGACTGGGGACTTCCCTGCTGACACAGTGGTGAAGACTCCACACTCCCAATGCAGGTGCCCGGGTTTGATCCCTGGTCAGGGAACTAGATCCAACATGCATGCTGCAACTAAGAGTTCACATACCACAACTAAGGAGCCCGTGTGCTGCAACTAAGGAGCTGGAGAGTCACAGCTAAGGAGAGTGCATGCCACAACAAAGACCCAGTGCAACCAAATAAATAAATATTAAATATATATATAATATATATATTAAAAAAAATCTTCAGGACCAGGGGCTAGGCAGAGTTTTCAGACTTGCCACCAAAAGCACAATTCATACAAGGAAAAGGTTGATAAATTGGATCTTATCAAAATTAAAACCTTTGGCTTTTCAAAAGACCCTGATAAGAGGATGAAAAAACAAGCTACAGGGTGGGAGAAAATATTTGCAAACGACATATTCAACACAGCCCTTGTATCTAGACTATGTAGAGAATTCTTACAACTCAATTGTTCAAAAAACAATCCAATTAGAGAATGAGCAAAAGACAAGAACAGACAGTTCACTGATGAGGATATACAGATGGCAAATAAGCACAGAAAAAGATATTCAGCATCATTAGCCATTAGGGAAATGCAAATTAAAACCACAATGAGATATCACTACACACCTATGTAGTGGCTACAATTAAAAAAAAAGATAGTGACAACACGAATGCTCTCAAGGAGGTTGAGAAACTGGATCTACTCATACATTGTTGGCAGGAGCATACACTGATGCTTAAGGTCTAGTGGAAGTCAACTCATCCTCCGTCTTGAACCTGTTTAGTTCTAATCAGTTTATGTCATGTCCTCAGGCTATGTCATTCTTTTAAATGTTGTGCCCTGCTCCCTTCCCTCCTGTTTCACAGCCACTCTGGAAAAGTTTGGCAGTTTCTCATAAAACTAACATGTATGACCCAGCAATTGCACTCTTGGGTGTTTATCCCAGAGAAATTTATTTATGTTGTGCTCACACAAAAACTTGTACACAAATGTTTATAGTGTAAGAAGATATGGTAGGGGGGTCCCCAGAGAAAGAGGACTAGCCTTGTTTGTTTGTTTGTTTACTTTAAGAGAAGACATTCTTGGCCTAAATCACTTTGTGATCTAAGCCTGGCCACAGTGCTTGCCCCTGAAGAGGTCTCAGTAATTAATGATCTTTTTTTTTTTTTTTTTCTTTTTTGAGACAGGGTCTCACTATGTTGCCCAGGCTGGAGTGCAGTGGCTATTCACAGGCGCGATCCCACTACTGATCAGCACAGGAGTTTTGACCTGCTCCGTCTCCAACCTGGGCCGGTTCACCCCTCCTTAGGCAACCTGGTGGTCCCCTGCTCCCGGGGGGGTCACCATATTAATGCCAAACTTAGTGCGGACACCTGATCGGCATAGCGCACTGCAGCCCAGAACTCCTGGGCTCAAGCGATCCTCCTGCCTCAGCCTCCCGAGTAGCTGGGACTACAGGCGTGCACCACCACACCCGGCAGTAATTAATGATCTTAAGGGGACTAAACAATGCAGGAACAAAGGGAAAACAATCAAGAAACAATAGCTCAGTAATAAAAGAGTCCTAGTTCTTCCTCAAGGGATACACATAACAACTAATACATATCTTTGAGTTCTGCAGGAACTAAGGCCCCCAGCCAGGTGGAGGATGGTTAACTACTGGCTGAGACCCCAGACTGGTCAGAACCTAAGGAATAACAATATTGACCTTTACTGAACCTAATGACTTCAATCAACTAAAGCATGGTCTCTCAACCTTTGTCCCAATTCTAAGCTAAATTCTCCTCTGCTCAAGCCCCTTCAAGAGTATGCATATACCCTTAGCTTAAAGCTTCCCCAGTTTTGCTGTTGGGGAGACTCTGCTTTGGGAAAGATCCCTGGTGTTCTCCTTACTTTCTATAATTAATATAGTCTTCCTTCTCCCATTCTTTGGCTTGGTTGTGTCTTTTGGTTTGACACCCACCAAGAGGTGAACCCAGTTTTCAGGTAACAATAGCAGCTTTGTTTGTAAAAGCCCAAAACTGGACACAACCCAAATGTCCATGATTCACTTTGCTGTACACCTAAAACTAGTACAGCATTATAAAACAACTATAGTCCAATAAAAGAAACAAAAACAAAAATAGAACTATGGTCCATCCATACTGTGCAATGCTGCACAACAGTAAAAAAGAAACCACTGATACATGCAAAAACTTAGGCAGATCTCAAGAGAGTTAGGCTGACTGAAAAAAGCCAGTCATGAAAAATTACCATGTTACTGCATTTATATAATTTTTTTAAGGTTCTTGAAATAACAAAATTATAGATAGGTTAGTGGTTGCCAGGAGTTAGTGATTGGGGAGAGGGCATGTGTATGTTCTAAAGAGGCAGCACAGAGTCTTATGGTAACGGAATCGTTCCGTATCTTGATTGTGGGGGCAGTTACATGAATCTGTTACCAAAAGCTCAGCCTCTCTGTACACTGGTGTGGAATCAAATCTTAGAGACAGAGTTTTCAGTTAAGTAGAAAAAAATACCTTTATTGCTTTGCCAGGCAAAGGGAGACACACTAGGCTCCTGTTGGGTGTCCCAACCCCAGAGGATTTGATGAAGGTTTTATAACAGTGGTTCAAGGGTGGGGTCTCTGACAAGATTAGGGTGTGTGTAGGGCCTGTGCTCCTTTAATCTCATTTCAGGTGGTGTCTCCTAATTTTGATGAGCCTCTCCGATCCCTTTAATCTTGCCTCAGGTGGTTTCTCGGCTGCTCCTCCCTTGATTAGCAACTGTTTGAATCTGCCCTTTCCAACTCAGGGAAGGTTATGGAGGCTGGAGTCTTGCCTACAAGAAATGGGGGACAAAAGGGCCACAGGGCCCCACTCAGTTTCAAATCTACACATGTGACAAAGTTGCACAGAACTATACACATACAAAAAAAAAAATGAGTGCATATAAAACTGATGAGATTCAAGTAAATTCTGTGGATTATACCTATGTCAATTTCCTGGCTTTTATATTGTACTATTGTTATACATGATGCTACCATTAGAGGCACTGGGTGAAGGATACATGGGACTTCCTCATACCTATTTTTTTGCAACTCCCCATGAATCTATCATTATTTCAAAATTTTAACAATTTCTAAACAGAATCAGAAAAACTGGTTGAAACTATAGTAGTAGCATTACCAAGTCCAAGCTCACTCTGCTCACCACATGACAGGCCAATAAATCAGAAGACAAGGTGTTGAGGCAAGGAGCAGCATCTTTTTTTTTTTTTTTTTGCTTTTACATTTGCATTTATTTTTTTGTGGCATTTATTCCCGGGCCATAAGTTTCTGTTTCTTGAGTTTCTTCTGGGATATCTTTTTCTTCTGTGCAACCTCCTCTTCTGGTTTAGGAACAATCTGTTCTTTCTCAGTAAGAATCATCTCAATGTGGCAGGGAGAGCTCATGTATGGGTTAATCCGACCATGAGCTCTGTAAGTCCTTCGCCGCATCTTGGGGGCTTTGTTCACCTGGATGTGCTCCATGACCAGAGAATCTACATCTAAGCCCTTAAGTTCAGCATTACTCTCTGCATTTTTAAGCATGTGCAGTAAAAATTCAGCACTCTTCTTGGGCCACCGACCCTGTGTCCAGCCCCACTGTTTGGCCTGGGCACACCTACCAACTCCACCATTGTAACGACAGAATGGCACACATTGTTTCTTTAAAGTGACATCCTTCAGATACTTGGTGGCTTTTTGGATATGCATACCCTTAATGGCCTGGGCAGTTTCATGAGTGTTCTTAAAGTGAACGCGAAGATTTGAACCTCTTGATTTGCATGACTTTGTGGGGTTTTCTGGGTCAAGTGAATAACGAACCATTTTTAGAGGTCACCTCAGGCCGCTTGCCGGAAAAGGAGGGGGAGCAGCATCTGTATGTGGAAATCTGGGATCCGAGAAGGGGATGTGTTAATTTTTTTCTTTTCTGCAGCCACTCACAGGTGGACAGGGTCAGGGTGTTTCCCTGTGAGCTGAACAAAGGCACTTTAACATTCAGACAGAGGAGCAGGGTCCCCCAAGGCAGGGCATTATATATGCCTACAGCTATAGACAGAACAAAAGCAAAGGTCAAAGTAAAAGAAACAGATCCAAAACGGAGTCAGATTTTGTTCTTCCCTTTTACAGTAGTCCAAGTGGGAAATGGTGGTGGTTTGCAATAAGTGGTGACAAAAGAGAGAAAGAAAAGTAGTTAGTTATAGGGTATATATTTAAGGTTGAGCCTGAAACAGGAGGGAAGGGGGCACAACCCCTAACGAAAGACATAGCCATTGAGGATCTGACATAAATTGGTTCGAACCAACTAGGCCCAAGATGGTGGAAGATTTAACTTCCAGTAAACTTCGAGCCTCATTATACACTCATTGTAAGGCATTAGCGTGCCAAATGACTCACCCACAGGCAACATGACAGTTCCAAGGCCAACAATAAAGGCCAAAAAAATGGGCAGTTGCCCAATTTCTGGAAATCCCCACCCCTTCCCAAAATAGTCGGAATAATCCTTCCACTTGTTAGTCAATGAAATTACCCATAAAAACTAACCTCATATTTCCAGGCTGCACTCACCTTTTGAGTTGGAACACATTCTGTCTCTGAAATGTATATCTCACAGGGCCTCTCACCTTCTGAGGTGGCCCATACCCTGTCTATGGAGTGTGTATCTCCCTAAATAAACCTGCCTTCTCACTTAGTTCTTAGGACAGATCTCCCTTGCCTGCCTGCTTATATACCTCCCAAGTGTCCTATATTAATAAATCTACTTCTTGCCTATCACTTTGCCTCTCACTGAATTCCTTCTGCCGTGCATAAAGAATATGACCTTTAGTAAGTCCTGACATCAGTTGAGTGATTTTAATTAAAAGACAGCGGGTTCAAGTCTGAATCTGAGTTTTGGCTGAGTAAAAGTCTCAGCCTGTGGGTTCAAGTCCCAATCTGAGTTTTGGCCGGGTTCGAGTCCCATATCAGTTGTGCGGTTTCAAGCCTATACATAGATCTTGCTGATGGATAGGATGTGGGGCATGAGAGGAAAAAAAAAATAGATGCAGACTCCTAGCTTTTGTTTTGTTTTGTTTTGTTTTGTTTTATAGAGGGTACATTAAATATCAGCACAATAGAGTATTCATAAAGCACCTTTTTAGTGTTTGGGGTCCACTGTACTAGTGCTTCTAAAACCTCTGTGTACAAATGAATCACTGAGAATTTGTTAAAAGGAAAATTCTGATTCAGTAAGTTCTGGGATAGATCCTGAGAGACTGATGATTCCAATACTGTTGATTGGTAGACTGCAAGACCATGTCTTAGAGTCAGGTTCTTTGAAATTGATGATTTAAGCTTTATTGGGTGGAGAGGGTCTTGCCCAGGCAAATGCTGGAGAAGGGGGATGGGCAATAGAAAACATGAAGGTCTCAACTCTTCCTGGAAGCCTTCCTAATTACATGACTCACCCTAATATTCCTTGCTCAACCTCACACACAACCTCCATGCTTCCACAGGTAGATGTTTCTGTAAACCAAATCAGAAAACAATGAGAATTTAAAGATGAAAGTAATCTTAACTGGCAAATGGACCAATCCCCTCTCCAGAAACCCTAGCAAGTGGTTTCAGTCTCTGCTTGAAACCTCCAAAAATGGGAATTCACTACATCAGACATTAGATCACTGGCTTTGCACCCACTCATTGCTAAAAGAAATCTGCTAATCAAATATCCTCACCTCTCAAAATAATAATAGGAGTAATGTTTAGTGAACCGTGCTAATGATATCAACTATTGTGAAGAGACAAAAAGGGGTCATTAAGCTTCTCTGATAGAGTGGGGGCAAGATTTTATAGAGGAGGTAGGATTTGGATCCACAAAAAGAAGATGGTATTGATAAATAAATAAGTCTGTAGGTACTGGAAGATCAGGAAAGTAGCCAAGAGTAAAGATGTAAGCAGGGAAAAGTAGAAAATGTCTGAGAAACTGATTAGACATTCCTAATAAAGTGCAACTGAACAGTGGGGGATAGAACCGCCAAGATTAGTGACAAACCTTGAATGCTAGTCTAAGTTAAGAGCTTAGGCTGTAATTAATGCAAAGCCATTGACACCATGGGGATAGGAAAATGACATGAGAAATATCTTAAAATTCTATAACTCAAAAAAAACTCTCAAGGCCATTCACTCACTTTACAGAGATAGAAATAGATTAGAAGAGATGATTCAAGATTATACTGATACAGAGAAAGAGCTCTCTTTTAGATAGCAAAGAATCTAGCTATGATTTGGAGGATAGATTGGAGAGCAAGAAGCTGGAAGCAAAGAGACTCATTAAGAGGATGCTGACAGCATCAATAATCAAGGTATGAGGATTAAAATGGTCAAAGGAATGGTTATGACAGAATTCCTAGGATAAACTGACAGGAATTGACTAGGTATAATGAAAAGAGACCGACTGAGGAACTGTATTATAGCAATGATAGTGCTTAGGAACATGGCTTTCTTTTCAAAAGATGTGGGGATGATTCTTGACTCAGCCATTTATGTTAGTCAACATCACTAAGCCTCAGTTTCTATATTTGCTAAATCATCATAAGACTGTTGTGAGGATTATATAAAGTAATCCAATAAATATTTGTTTTGCACATAGTAAACAATGTGTCAGCTGTTTGGATTTTTATAGCTATGGTGACAAAATTATTACACCTAAGAAACTGTGACAATAATGAAATTAACAGAAATAGGGAAGTCCAGAGGGAGCCAGCAAGAGGAAGATGAGTTTGGTGTAATGTTGAATCTGATGGAAAGTGATGCAAGAGAGAAAATATATAGTAATCAATTGAGGACATTTGTGTGGGGTTCAGAAGAGATGCTAGGCCTGTAGAGAGAATGTGGGAATTATCTGCATAAAAGTGATCTGCAGGTCTATAAAATATTTACAAATGGGCAATATTTACCATTCATTTGTTACACAGAAATGAATAATAACCAATGTTTATTAAAAGATTGCTCTATGCCAGGTACAAAGTGTTTTACTTATGGTAACTTTTTAAATCTGAATAACTACTTAATGATATACATACCACTATTATTCTCACTTTTTTTGAACCCCCCCTTTATAAATATTTAAAATTTTTTTAATTTTAATTTTTTTATTGAGGTATAGTTGCTTTACAATGTTGTTTTAGTTTCTACTGTACAGCAAAGTTTGGTAGAGTTCCCTGTGTGATCCAGCAGGTTCTTAGTTATCTATTTATACATATTAGTATACATATGTCAATCCAAAATTCCCACTTCATCCCACCCCCCCACCCCCCACTTTCCCCTCTTGGTGTCCACATATTTGTTCTCTACATCTGTGTCTCTATTTCTGCCTTGCAAACTGGTCCATCTGCACCATTTTTCTAGATTCCACATTTATGGATTAATATATGATATTTGTTTTTTCTCATTCTTACTTACTTCACTGTGTATGACTATCTCTAGGTCCATTCATGACTCAATTTCATTCCTTTTTACAGCTGAGTAATATTCCATTGTATATATGTACCACATCTTCTTTATCCATTCGTCTGTTGATGGACATTTAGGTTGCTTCCATGACCTGACTATTGTAATTAGTGCTGCAATGAATATTGGAGTGCATGTGTCTTTTTGAATTATGGTTTTTCTCTGGGTATATGCCCAGTAGTGGGATTGCTGGGTCATGTGGTAATTCTATTTTTAGCTTATTAAACAACCTCCATGCTGTTCTCCATAGTGGTTGTATCAATTTACATTCCCACCAGCAGTGTAAGAGGATTCCCTTTTCTCCACACCCTCCCCAGAATTTATTTGTTTGTAGATTTTCTGATGATGGCCATTCTAACCAGTGTGAGGTGACACCTCATTGCAGCTTTGACTTACATTTCTCTAGTAATTAGTGACATTGAGCAGCTTTTTATGTGTATGTTGGCAATCTGTATGTCTTCTTTGAAGACATATCTATTTAGGTCTTCCACCCATTTTTGGATTGGGTTTTTTGTTTTTTTGATATTGAGCTGCATGAGCTGCTTGTATATTTTGGAGATAAATCCTTTGTCTGTTGATTCATTTGCAAATATTTTCTTCCATTCTGAGGGATGTCTTTTTGCCTTGTTTATAGTTTCCTTTGCTGTGCAAAAGCTATTAAGCTTCATTAGGTCCCATTTGTTTATTTTTGTTTTTGTTTCCATTATTCTAGGAAGTGGGTCAAAAAAGATCTTGCTGTGGTTTATGTCAAAGAGGATTCTTCCTATGTTTTCCTCTAAGGGTTTTATAGTGTCTGGTCTTACATTTAGGTTTTTAATCGATTTTGAATTTATTTTTGTGTATGGTGTTAGGGAGTGTTCTAATTTCATTCTTTTACATTAAGCTCTCTAGTTTTCCCAGCACCATTTATTAAAGACACTGTCTTTTCTTCATTGTATATCCTCGCCTCCTTTGTCATAGATTAGTTGACCATTAGTGCGTGGGTTTATTTCTGAGCTTTCTATCCTGTTCCATTCAATCTATATTTCTGTTTTTGTGACAGTACCACATTGTCTTGATGACTGTAGCTGGCAGTACAGTCTGAAGTCAAGAAGTCTGATTCCTCCAGCTCCGTTTTTTTGTTTGTTTGTTTGTTTGTTTCTCAAGATTGCTTTGGTTATTCAGGGTCTTTTGGGTTTCCATGCAAATTTTAAGATTTTTTTTGTTCTGGTTCTGTAAAAAATGCCATTGGTAATTTGATAGGGATTGCATTCAATCTGTAGATTTCTTTGTGTAATATAGTCATTTTCACAATATTGATTCTTCCAATCCAAGAACATGGTATATCTCTCCATTTCTTTGTGTCATCTTTGATTTCTTTCATCAGTGTCTTTCAGTTTTCAGAGTAGAGATCTTTTGTCTCCTTAGCTAGGTTTATTCCTAGGTATTACATTCTTTTTGATGTGATGATAAATAGGATTGTTTCCTTGATTTCTCTTTCTGATCTTTCACTGTTAGTGTATAGGAATGCAAGAGATTTCTCTGCATTAAATTTGTATCCTGCAACTTTACCAAATTCATTGATTAGCTTTAGCAGTTTTCTGGTGGCATCTTTAGGATTTCCAATGTATAGTATCATGTCATCTGCAAAGAGTAATGGTTTTACTTCTTCTTTTCCAATTTATATTCCTTTTATTTCTTTTTCTTCTCTGATTGCTGTGGTTAGGACTTCCAAAACTATGTTGAATAATAATGGTGAGAGTGGACATCTTGTCTTGTTCCTGATCTTAGAAGAAATGTTTTCAGTTTTTCACCATTGAGAACAGTGTTTGCTGTGGGTTTGTCATTATATGGCCTTTATTATATTGAGCTAGGTTCTCTCTATGCCCACTTTTGGAGAGTTTTTATCATAAATGGGTATTGAATTTTATCAGAAGCTTTTTCTGAATCTATTAAGATGATCATATGGTTTTTATTCTTCAATTTGTTAATATGATGTATCACATTGGATGTGCTTATATTGAAGAATCCTTGCATACCTGGGGTAAATCCCACTTGATCATGGTGTATGATCCTTTTAATGTGTTGTTGGATTCCATTTGCTAGTATTTTGTTGAGGAATTTTGTGTCTGTGTTCATCAGTGATATTGGTCTGTAATTTTCTATTTTTGTAGTATTTTTGTCTGGTTTTGGTATCAGGGTGATGGTGGCCTCATAGAATATGTTTGGGAGTGTTCCCCCCTCTGCAATTTTTTGGAAGAATTTGAGAAGGATGAGTATTAGCTCTTCTCTAAATGTTTGATAGAATTCAAACATTATTATTATGAAGCCATCTGGTCCTGGACTTTTGTTTGTTGGAAGATTTTCTTTCTTCCTTCCTTCCTTCCTTCCTTCCTTCCTTCCTTCCTTCCTTCCATCCTTCCTTTCTTTCTTTCTTTCTTTCTTTCTTTCTTTCTTTCTTTCTTTCTTTCTTTCTTTCTTTCTTTCTTTCTTGGCTGTGTTGGGTCTTTGTTGCTGCGTGTGGACTTTCTCTAGTTGCAGCAAGTGGAGTCCACTCTTTGTTGCAATGCACAGACTGACTGCAGTGGCTTCTCTTGTTGTGGAGCACAGGCTCCAGGTGCACGGGCTCAGTAGTTGCAGCCCGTGGGCTCAGTAGTTGTGGCTCACAGACTTTAGAGCGGAGGCTCAGTATTTGTGACACTTGGGCTTTGTTGCTCCATGGTATGTGGGATCTTCCCAGACCAGGGATCAAATCCATGTCTGCTGCATTGGCAGGTGGGCTCTTAACCACTGAGCCACCAGGGAAGTCCCTATTGCAAGATTTTTTATTAATTAAATGTATTTATTTATTTTTGGCTGCATTCCTCACTGCTTTGCTCAGGCTTTTTCTAGTTGTAGCTAGTAGGGTCAGTCTTCATTGTGGTGCACGGCCTTCTAATGAGAAGTGTTGGCCTCTCTTGTTGCATAGCATGGGTTCCAGTCTCATGGGCTTCAGTAGTTGTAGCACGCAGACAGTAGTTGTAGCTCAAAGACTATAGAGCACAGTCTCAGTAGTTGTAGAGCACAGGCCAGTTGCTCTGTGGCATGTGGGATCCTCCAGACCAGGGCTCAAACCCATGACACCTGCACTGTTAGGTGGACTCCCAACCACTGGAACTCCCAACAGGGAAGTCCCCCTGTTGGAAGATTTTTAATCAGTTTCAATTTCATACTTGTGATTGGTCTTCTCATACTTTCTATTTCTTCCTGGTTCAGTCTTAAAAAGTTAACCTTTCTAATAATTTGTCCATTTCTTCCAGATTGTCCATTTTATTGGCATATAGTTGCTTGTGGTAGTCTCTTATGATGCTTTGTATTTCTGAAGTGTCCATTGTAACTTCTCCCTTTTCATTTCTGATTTTATTGATTTGAGTCCCCTCCCTCTTTTTCTTGATGAGTCTGTCTAAAGGTTTATCAATTTTGTTTATCTTCTCAAAGACCCAGCTTTTAGTTTTATTGATTTTTGCTGTTGTTTTCTTTGTTTCTATTTCATTTATTTCTATTCTGATCATTATGATTTCTTTCCTTCTACTAACTTTGGGTTTTGTTTGTTCTTCTTTCTCTAGTTCCTTTAAGTGTAAGGTTAGATTGTTTATTTGAGATTTTTCTTGTTTCTTGATAATTATGTAGTGTCATTATGTAGTGTCCTTCCTTGTCTCTTGTATCATGCTTTACTATAAAGTCTATTTTGTCTCATATGAGTATTGCTACTCCAGCTTTCTTTTGATTTCCATTTTTATGGAATATCTTTTTCCATCCCCTCACTTTTAGTCTGTATGTATCCCTAGATCTGTAGTGGGTCTCCTATAGACAGCGTATATACAGGTCTTATTTCTGTATCCATTCAGCCAGTCTGTGTCTTTTGGTTGGAGCATTTAATCAATTCACATTTAAGGTAATTATCTATATGTATGTTCCTATTACCATTTTCTTAATTTCTTTGGGTTTGTTTTTGTAGATTCTTTTCTTCTTTTGTGTTTCCCACTTACAGATGTTCCTTTAGCATTTGTTGTAGAGCTGGTTTGGTGGTGCTGAATTCTCTTAGCTTTTGCTTGTCTGTAAAGCTTTTGACTTCTCTGTTAAATCTGAATGAGATCCTTGCTGGGTAGAATATTCTTGGTTTTAGGTTCTTCCCTTTCATCACTTCAAATATATCATGCCACTCCCTTCTGGCTTGCAGAGTTTCTGCTGAGAGCTCATCTGTTAACCTTATGGGAATTCCCTTGTATGTTATTTGTCATTTTTCCCTTGTTGCTTTTAACAATTTTTCTTTGTCCTTAATTTTTGGCAATGTGATTACTATGTGTCTTGGTGTGTTTCTCCTTGGGTTTATCCTGACTGGCACTCTGTGCTTCCTGGACTTGGGTGGCTATTTGCTTTCCCATTTTAGGGAAGTTTTTGAGTATAATCTCTTCAAATATTTTCTCAGGTCACTTCTCTCTCTCTTCTCCTTCAAAGATCCATATAATGTGAATGTTGGTATATTTAACATTGTCCCAGAGGTCTCTTAGACTGTCTTCACTTCTTTTCATTCTTTTTTCTCTACTCTATTCTGCAGCAGTGATTTCCACCATTTTGTTTTCCAGGTCACTTATCCTTTCTTCTGCCTCAGTTATTCTGCTGTTGATTCCTTCTAGTGTATTTTTTTATTGTATTGTTCATCTCTGTCTGTTCTCTAATTCTTCTAGGTTTTTGTTAAACATTGCTTGCATCTTTTTGATCTTTGCATCCAAACTTTTTCAAAATCCTGGATCATCTTCATTATCATTATTCTGAATTCTTTTTCTGGAAGGTTGCTCATCTCCACTTTATTTAATTGTTTTTCTGGGGGGTTATCTTGTTCCTTCATCTGGTACATAGTCCTCTGCCTTTTCATTTTGTCTGTCTTTCTGTGATTTTGGTTTTCATTCTGCAGCCTGCAGTACTGTAGTTCTTCTTGCTTCTGCTGTTGCCCTCTGGTGAATGAGGCTATCTGAGAGGCTTGTGCAAGTTTCCTGATGGGAGGGACTGGTGGTGGGTAGAGCAGGGTGTTGCTCTGGTGGGCAGAGCTCAGTAAAACTTTAATCCACTTGTGTGCTGATGGGTGGGGCTGAGTTCCCTCTCTGTTGATTGTTTGGCCTGAGGTGACCCAGCAGTGGAGACTATGGGTCCTTTGGTGGGGCTAATGGTGGACTCCAGGAGCACTCACACCAATGAGTACTTCCTAGAACTTCTGCTGCCAGTGTCCTTGTCCCCGTGGTGAGCAATAGCCTCCCCCTGTCTCTGGAGGAAACCAACCAACAATAGCAGGTAGGTGTGCTTCAGTCTCCTATGGGGTCACTGCTCCTTCCCCCTAGGTCCTGGTGTGCACACTACTTTGTGTGTGCCCTCCAAGAATGGAGTCTCTATGTTCCCCAGTCATTCCTCCTCCCATTGCCAGAGCCCCAGGTTGGGAAGTCTGACCTTGGGCTCAGAACATTCACTGCAGCGGGTGGCCTTCTGTGGCATAGTTGTTCTCCAGTTTGTGAATCGCCCACCCAGTGATTATGAGATTTGATTTTATCGTGATTGCAACCCCTCCCCCAGTCTCATTGCAGCATCTCCTTTGTCTTTTGATGTGGGGTGTCTTTTTTATTGAGTTCCAGTTCCTTCCTGTCAATAATTGTTCAGCAGCTGTGACTCCAGTGCTCTCACGAGAGGGAGTGAGTGCTGGTCCTTCTACTCCTCCATCTCAAACCAATCTCCATCCCCCCCCTTTTTTAAATTAAAGAATGCTAACGACTTTGAGATAGATGGTGCTGTTGTCAGATAATGAAGTAATTAAAATAATAAAACAGGGACTTCCCTAGTGGTCCAGTGGCTGAGAATCTGCCTTCCAATGCAGGGGGTGCAGGTTTGATCCCTGGTCAGGGAACTAAGATCCCAGATGCTGCTGGGCAACTAAAACTGTGTGCCACAGCTAGAGAAGCCCCTGTGCTGCAACAGAGACCCAGCACAGCCAAAATAAAAATAAATAAATAAATAAATAAATAAATATTAATGATAATAATGAAACAGAGGGAAAGAAAGCACTGATTTGAAATTATCTTCTTTTGAGTTTGGATGGAAAATTAAGAAAATTTCCAATTCAAAGTCTAAGCACAAAATCCAGGTATGTGTTGTGGTGGACTTACTTCTTCAACTGGACATGAATTCAGCAGCCAATGGAAAGAATCCACACTTTAACAAACAGCAAATGACAAAATGATTTTCTGGAATTCCCTGGTGGTCCTGTGGTTAGGTCTATGCACTTCCATTTCAGGCAACACAAATTTGGTCCCTGGTTCATGGAATTAAGATCCTGCAAGCTGCTTGGCGAGGCCTTAAAAAAAAAAAAAAAAGAGTCTCCCCATGAAGAAGCCAGTGACTTTGCATTTGATTTTTCCAGCCTGGCTCATACCCCAAAGTTCAGGCTTTGGAATCCTAAAGTTTTCTTCAGAATTTATCTAGTTCTTTGTTGTTGGAAGGGCTAGGACTGTCTCTCCACATGTAAACTGATCTTTGTCATAAATCACTTTTATAATGAGAGAGCACCTAAGGCACATTGCCATGTCTTCCCTATTCACTAAATCTTCCCAGGTGATGCAGAAGTTACCCCCACATCGTCAGGGGTAAAAGTATATCTCCTAGTTCTCATCATATTGTCCTCGATCTCCACCACCATTGTCACTGTGTCCAGCAGAGATCTGTCACCTCCACTGTCCTATGCAGGCTGGGGCTGATCCAGCTTCATAGGCACTGCACAGCTAGGCCTATTCTCATTCTTTAGGTGAAGAAACTGAGGCTTATGGAGGGTGGGTAACTTGCTTAAATTCAGGTAGCTAGAAGAGGTAGAACTAGGATTTAAACCAATCCATGCAGTGCCACAGCCTGGGCCCTAAACCACATGTATTCTACAAAAGGCTTTATTCCCAGGTCTCACCTCCATGTGGGGATCACTATGGGGTGCAAAGAAATCGTAACTCCAGACCAATAATCAAATACTGTGGAAAGAAAATAATTGATTCAGGTCATGACTGTCCTGTTGTTAATGATTTAAGGAATCAGAGCAACTAATGCATTATGCCTATGTATGAGTAATGGAAAGGTGTCTGGGGATGCAGGGCAAAGAAAGAACATTTATAACACTTATTGGGAATGGGCCCCCAGGGAATCTTCACTGTCTATAAGCAAGAATGAAGTATGAACCCTTCCACCTTTGACTCCAGAGTCAAACTACAAATCAAACAGAAGGATCATTTGGTGAAGGTAACTGCTTCTGTTTCCCAAAAACTATACACAGAACATCTGTCTGCTTCCGGCTCTAGAGTGTGGAAGGAAGAACTACCTCCTCAATATTCTGAGTGAAGCCCTGATCACTGAGGGAGGGAGAGGGAGAGTTTTTGGGAAAACTGCATTATTTGCTGATTGGGGAAAGAAGTTGTGAGAGACTCCTCACATATTCTGCTGCAACAACCATATGAAGAGCACACTATTTTAATTCCTATTTTACAGATGAGGAAACAGAGGCACCAGGAAAGTTAAATAACTTACCCAAGACTACAAATCTAATAAGTGGCAGAGCCAGGCTGCGAATCCACCTTACTCTTGCTCCAGAGCTCACATGTTTAACTACTATGGTATACCGCATAGAATAGGATGTCCTCAGAAATCAGACTTCCTTGGCCCAGTGAGACCTTAAGGATCACAGCCCAACCCAAATTACATCGGTCATCTTCGTTCTTCCATTCAATTTTACTGCCTGCCTTTGGCATCCCTGCGTTTTCTTCTTTTGCCTATAAACAATGACACTAATACCATTGATCTTGTCTCCATAAACTCCTCAATCCCGTTTATTTTTACATTCTCTTACAACCCTCCACTTGTCTCCATTTTTTTCTTTGTTTTTTCTCTTGTCTCCACTTTCTATGCTTAGACATAATAAAGCTTTTAACAAAAACATGGACTCTGCCTATAACAGTCCTTCCACTTGCCTTGACCCTGATAGTCTTTCAGGCTAAAACTCTCTGGGGGAAGGATTATGTAGCTGAAAAGGCTCTCCATTCAGAGCAGTGATTTAGCATTAATCTGCTTCTTGCTTTCATGTCCTTTGACTCTCCAGGACCCCTACTGGGAGCCTATGACCTGCACATGGTATCTTTCATCTTTACTGTTGAAGGTTACCATATTAGACTGGCTCAGCAGTATCTCTCCTTCCTCCCTTCAGACTCTTCAAATTGGGGCTGAATGTAAATGTCATATAATCTGTGATTTCTATAATACTATGATTGTTGTGCCTTTTGTATTGGTCAGGATAGGCTGGGTTGTGCTGAAGAAAAAAAAATCACCAAATCTCCATGGCTTAATTTCTTAGTCCATTCAGATGCTATAACAAAAATACTGGGATTTTCCTGGCAGTCCAGTGATTAAGACTCCACGTTCCCAATGCAGGAGGCACAGTTCAATCCCTGATCAGGGAACTAAGATGCCGCATGCCACATGGCACAGCCAAAAGACAAAAAAAAAAACAAAAAAAACACCAAAATATTATAAACTAGGTAGTTTATAAAAAACAAACATTAGGGAATTCTCTGGTGGTCCAGTGGTTAGGTCCACCTAACTGCCGAGGGCCCAGGTTCTTGGGGAAATAAGATCCCACAAGTTGTGCAGTGAGAACATAAATAAATAAATATATAAATAAACAAACAACAAACATTTATTTCTCATAGTTCTGTAGACAGAGAATTCCAAGATCATGGTGCCAATAGATTTGGCATCTAGTGAGAATCCCCTTCTTCACTGACAGCAGTCTTCTTACTGTAATGTCACACAGTGGAAGCAGCAAGGGATCCCTAGAGGTCTTTTTTATCAGAGCACTAATCCCAATAATGAGGGTGGAGCCCCTCCCAAAGGCCCCACCTCCTAATAACATTATCTAGGGGCTTAGGATTTCAACATATGAATTTGGTTGGGAGGTGGGTCATAAACATTTAGTCCACTGCATTGAACAAAACCAGACTTTCTCATTCACCTGAAATCCGCTGCAAGGCCAGCACCTCTGTGGTTAGTTCTCCCCCTGTAATGACTTGGGAACCTGGTTCTTTCCAACATGTGGCTCTGCCACCCTAATACAAAGCCTAAGTGCAGTACAACAGGGCAGAGAGAGCTGGAGAGTCATGCAGTCGCCCTTAAATTGTTGGTTTGGCCTGGAAATGACACCTATCACTGCTCCTTGCAGCCCATTGACCAGAACTTGTCAAATGGCCCTGCCTAACTCTAAGGGAACTAGGAAATAAGAAGGAACACAGGGCATTCTGTGAGTAAGAAATATCTTTGCCTTCTTCTCATTATTGTATCATACATTGCAATCTTGTCTCTTTCTCTGCCAGTCTAGTCACAGCCAATCCACATGTACCTTGAACCTTCTACCTCTAAATCCACAAATTATAGTTTACTCCAATTCTTGTCCTTTGGAGTGTTTTATCTCCTGCCAGATGACCCTGCCTTTGCTCTTTTACTGGTATACCTCACAGCTGCAGAGTTTTCTCCCTGATCCCCATCCCTACTTTTGTATCTAGTCATTTTCCAGGATCTACCCAGCTGAGAATAGTCTGGAAAGACCACCTAAACTTTCTGCAGTTAAAATTGTAGTTATTAAGAACAAGAGCCGTGGACTTGCTAGGTGGTGCAGTGGTAAAGTATCTGCTGCCAATGCAGGGGACGTGGGTTCGAGCCCTGCTCTGGGAAGATTCCACATGTCACGGAGCAACAAAGCCCGTGTGCCACAACTATTGAGCCTGTGCTCTAGAGCCCATGAGCCACAACTATTAAGCCCATGTGCTGCAACTATTGAAGCCCACGTGCCTAGGGCCCATGCTCCACAACAAGAGAAGCCACTACAATGAGGAGCCTGCGCACCACAATGAAGAGTAGCCCCCACTTGCAGCAACTAGAGAAAGCCCGTGTGCAGCAATGAAGACCCAACGCAGCCAATAAATAATATAAATAAATAAATAAATAAATTTAAATTAAATAAAAAAGAACAAGAGACGCTCTTTCTCTGGAGTGAAGAGAAGAAAGGGAGAGAGGGGAAACTTTGACAGGAAAAAAACTGGTTGAATAAATCTTCTGGAAGTCAGGTCCAGGAGCTGCCCTGGTCTACTGTTTCCCTAGGACAGTTTAATACAGGTCAGAAAAAAAGACCTCTGGGAAAGGGCCTGAATGCTCTGTGCTATCTGTGAGTTTTCCTCTTCCATGGTTTACTCATGTTCTGATCAGAATGAGCATTAGTGTCACACTTTTATTTTCAATAAACACACTAAAAGAGCAGTATTTAAGGAAATTTTTAAAAAAGAAAATTTAATCCTACCAACCTAAAAGTTATTGTTGCTTGCCTACTTCTTTCTAATTGTAGGTGAGGAAAAATCTTTTCCTCTACCCATCCTGGGTTCTCCAGCTGGGACCCAATAAATTAGACTGGCTAAAGGCAGACAAATTAACAAAAGAAAAATAGGTGTTTATTAACATGTTTGTTGCACATGCATCTATGGGAGTACCCAGTGATGAGCTACTCAAAGGGATAGCTAGCATTTGGGTTTATATCCAATCTTAGGCTAAACATGGGAGAAGATATTTGGGGCTTCTGAGCAGGGGAGGCAGCTTACAGGAAGGAGATCAGGAAAATTGCAGTAAATAAGGGTTGTTTAGTAAGGTTTGTTATGTAGATTTAAGTGGGTGCCTTCTCCTTTAATAAGAGTTGTTAAAGGAATGGTCCAGTGATTAGGACTCTGCACCAAGGGCCCCCAGAACTAAGAAGATCCTGCAAGCTTCCAGGCAAGGCCAAAAAAAAAAAAAAAAAAGAGTTGTTAAGAGTCCTCCTCTTCCTGGTTAGGAAGAGGGAGACACACAATGGAAATTTCCTTTACAAAAAGAAAATTGTGCCCTGTTTTTGAGCTTTTCCTGAGTCTGCTTGTTTTCAATGGCTTTTAGCTCAGATTAATCCATATGCCAAAGAGGCATATTTTGGAGTGGCAGTATTCTGGTACCCTTCATAGTCTTTGTTTATTTTTATATGTTTGTGATTATACTAAACGTACAACTAGGAGACAAGTATTTCCTTTTTTTTTTTTTTTTTTTTTAAATAAAGGCCTTTATTTGGTTAAGTATTTCCTTTTAAAGGGGTGTATCCCTGAGAAGAGAAGACATAAAGTGAATGACTTAATCATTTATATTTTACTAAGAATTGGCTGCTCGAGGAGCCTTTTTATTTTTTTTTCTTTAGCAACTGTTTGGGATTAGGACCCTAAAGCTTGTGTATAGAAGGAGCAACAGGTAAGCTGGTGGGCATGTGTTCCTCACCAAAAGACTCTGGGTAGCCCATGGCAGCAAGCAGTCACTGGGTCTTCGGGCCAATCGGGGTAGAATATTAGAATTAGAAAAAACAACAGGAAAGGGGAGCAATTGGCTCCAAAAGAAACTTTGCCAGCCTAGTGATTTTAAGATCACACACCTAGTGTACAGGATCTTGAAACTCACCTATTCCAACTCCCATCTCGTGTTTCTCTTAACTGCATCTTTGTCATTTGCTGCCAAAACTGGGCTTGAAGTGCTGGGGACTCCATTATTTCCCAAGATCCCCATAACTATTTTGGATAACTCTCACTCATTAAAAAAATTTTTTTTTAATTTTAGCTTTATTAAAATTTTAAAACACATCTTGAGAAAAAATGCACCTCCTTGTAGCTTTAATTATAATCTGCCCTCTAGTTCTGCCCCTACACGACCTGCTATTTCAAGACAGCTCCATAATCTCTTTGGGGGCCCTCTTAAATAGGGTAATCACGTCCAGTTACTTCAAGCATTTTTCTCATGTCAACATTTCAAGGCCGATTTCCAGCCAGGCCACTTTCCCCAGAATATACCTGGCCTTTGTAGTTTTCAAGGGATAATATCATCCTGCATAAACCTTAAGAAGGAAATGCAGAATCCTTCTGAGAGAATGGAGACACTGCTTCAGACATGCTAGGTGTGATTTAGGAAACAGTGACTTGTAGTAAGAAGAGATCCCTGTAAGAAAGGGAGGTGGGCTCGGCTCCTTGCTAATAACTCTATGTCAACTAATAATCTTAGCTTTTATTTATTGAACATTTATGTGCCAGGCACTATTCTGGTGCTTTATGTATATTGTCTCACTGAATCCTCACAATAACCCTATAAGATAGGTCCTCTTATTCTCAACCTCATTTTACAAATGAGGAAACTGAGGCACAAAGAGTAACTTGCCTCAGACGTCACAGCTAGTAAGTGGCAGAAGCACAATTCAGACCCCAGCAGCTAATTCCAGACCCCTTGTACTCTCTCAGTCACTGTTGTTTATTGCTTCATGCTTGGCTAAGATTTTGAATTTTAATATTTTTACAGAGCAGTGAAGAATACTTCCCTCTGAGTCTTGATCTCTGCTAATTTGATAGTGAACAACAGAATGTTATTCCCTTATATGCAACATATACATTACATCAGCCCAGGATATGTCCTCTTCTTTCAGACCTATGGTCAAACATATGGTATTATTTGGCTTTTGACGGAGGAATTTGAAAAAAGAGAGGTCAAATTGGTCACTGAGCTAAGAGTCCAAAGCTCTAGATACTAATCCCAACACAGCCATAATTTTGCATGCATGACTCCTCAATTGTAAAATGAGGGAATTGGACTCCACTGCACTCTAGGGGACCTCCAAATGCTGCAACCTCATGTCCAAAGGAATGACTTTCCCACTGAGAGTGTCCAGCACCCTGGCAGAAGGAAAGAACAAATATATATCTTGAAAAAGCTGGACTCTCTGATGCCCCTTGAGTGACACATATCAAATTGAAATGAACAAATGAGCATCTGTTCCCTGTTTCTGAAGTGTAAAGCTGTCAATTGGCAATAGTTACTATGCTTAGGTTTTCAACCGGCTCTGTTGTCCCTACTAAAAATAAGTCACTGGTGTTAGGGCTGAGTCATTCTCATACATGAATATGTGGAGGAAAAAAGTGACAAAGGTCATAAAGGAACTGTGGGTTATTTCCCTTCCAACCAGACACCACACCTTGTTCCCAGCCAGCCTCTCTTTTTCTGTTTTATTTCAGATAAGCTGCATACCTTAAATAGAGAACGTATTCAAAAATGTTATTGTTATTGTTTTAGTTTGTTCATATCCTGTTCACTGCTTGTAGATTGGCCTTTTCCTTAGAGCTGGATTTTGTACTTTTCTGAGGAATAGAGGTTGACATTAACAACATTTGCAACTGCACTTTATAGTTTACAGAGTGATTACATACACATAGTTTCTTTGGAATAGTCAGCCTCCCAGTTAGTAAAGTCTTATGGGGACAGGAGATATCTTGGGCAAAATTGTAATTTTGCTTTGTTTTAAGGTGGTCTTTCTCTTTAGTTTTTGGGGATTATTTCTCACCTTGTGGAATCTCCATTCCCCAACCTCCATCCCTGTGTCCAGTGCCCTCATTCTGCTTTCTACTCAAAGCTTCGCACTCTTTCAGCCTTATTCTCCTAGCTCTAAAATGGGAGGAAAGTTGGAGGAGGAAAACACTAAAGTTCTTTCTTACTCTAACTTCTTTTTCCAAATATGCCTTTTTAAGAAGCAGTAACAAACTCTAAAATTATCTTAGGCTTCTTTCCCTTACCTGATAAAATCCCCCATTCCCTCAGGGTTGCTGATTTCAACTAGCTATTTGATGGAAAGCAGTTGACTAGACAAAATATAAAGGGTGAATATTGGACCATGTGTTTCATAAAACAATTCTTCCTAGGAGTATTATTCACAAACAAGACTTAACTACATTCATAAATTAATGACTTAGAATGGTTTGTCCAGCTACCATCTCTCTTTGCGATCCAGTCCAGAAGCACCTCAAACCAAAAATGTCCAGAATGAGCTTATTATTTTATTTTAAAAAGCTACTTTCCTGGCAGCTACTCACTTGATTCTGCCCACTCTCCCCTTGAGAGTGTATTATCACAATAAATCCTTGCTTTCTTGAGGAAAAAACAAAAGTACTTTCCTTCCTGAATTTACTTTCTCTCTCGCTCTCTCTCTCTTTTTTTTTTTTTTTTTTTTTTTTTGGCCTCACCAGACTGCTCGTGGGATGTTAGTTCCCCAACCAAAGACTGAACCTGGGCCCTTGGCAGTGAAAGCTCTGTGTCCTAAACACTGGAAAACCAGGGAATTCCCCTGAATTAACCCTCTTGATTGATGGTACCACCATTTATCCAAACCAGAAACCTGTGGTTCCCTGTCTTCCTCTAAATCTACCAATTTCTGTCCACTGGATTTCTCAAATATTTTTCACATCCATACCATTGCCATTACCTTAACATAAAGGATGGGGTGGCAGGGAGGGAGATTAGGCAGATATAGATGGAATGCACAGAGCATGATCTAAGTAAGACCAGTTTAAGTGCATGCATCAAGGCATTAGTCTGGCAAACAAGACAAAGTTCTTGACCCCTACACATAGCACTCTACCTCTACCACCGCTTTTTAGCATATCAGTAGCCTAGTCTGCAGGGCTCCCAAATGTAGAGAAAATACCTCTGCTCACTATTAAGATTTAACTTGGAGGGACTTCCCTGGTGGCACAGTGGTTAAAAATCTGCCGGCCAATGCAGGGGACACAGGTTCAATCCCTCGTCCAGGAAAGATCCCACATGCTGGGGAGCAACTAAGCCCATGCACCACAATTACTGATCCCATGTGTCTCAACTATTGAAGCCCACGCGCCTAGAGCCCGAGCTCCACAGCAAGAGAAGCCACCGCAGTGAGAAGTCTGTGCATCCCAATGAAGAGTAGCCCCCGCTCGCCACAACTAGAGAAATCCCACACGTAGCAACGAAGACCCAACGCAGCCATAAATAAATAAATAAATAAATAAATAAATAAATAAATAAATAAAATGTTAAAAAAATTAAATAAAAAAAAGATTTAACTTGGAGTTGAAGTTGAGATGGAGAAAGAATATACGGGAAAAGTCCTCATTTTTCAGACTGAAAGATTGGTAAGATGGAGGCAAAGAGAACAGGAGTAAAAGAGAATAAATCTGTCAGATATGCATCCACAGTTTTGGAAGTCCAAGCTTTGTTCCAGAGTGTAGGAGAAGCGTTGAATAATGAAAATAACATTGAGAGCTCTACGCTCCTCTTTTTTTAAAAAATAAATTTATTTATTTATTTATTGGCTGCGTTGTGTCTTTGTTGCTGCACACGCACTTTCTCTAGTTGTGGCGAACACAGGCTACACTTCATTGCGGTGTGCCGGCTCCTCATTACGGTGTCTTCTCTTGTTGTGGACCACAGGCTCTAGGCATGTGGGCTTCAGTAGTTGCAGCACACAGGCTCAATAGTTGTGGCTCGCAGGCTCTAGGGCACAGCCTCAATAGTAGTGGCACATGGGCTTACTTGCTCCGCAGCATGTGGGATCTTCCTGCAGGAGGGATCAAACCCATGTCCCCTGCATTGGTAGGCAGATCTTAACCACTGCACCACCTAGGAAGTCCCTACCCTCCTCTTATCTGGGGCTCAGGATGCTGCTGCCTTGAAGATCACCCCCTGTCAATGCAGGGAAGAAATGCATCAGGTTTGCTGTGTTGTGGACTTGGGTGGTGGGAAGCTCAGAGGTTTAGCTTTCTTAATTTAGCCTGAGAACTTGGGGTGGGGATGGGCAGTAGGCAGGAGGTAGCTCTGAGGTGAGGTCTGCAGGGAAGGCTACCATCATAGCCAGACCGCAGAGACATCTCATGTAACATCAGAGTCAAAGAAGGCCAAGTTATATGGGGAGTGGTACCAAAAGAATTCCTGAGTTCCAGTAGCTCAAAAATTCAACTTTTTTTTTTTTTTTTTTTCTGGCCACACTGAAACAGGAGGGAAGGGGACAGGGCACAACTTTTGAAAGAATGACATAGCCCAAGGACATGACATAAACTGATTAGGGCCAAACGGGTCCAAGATGGCAGACAAGTCAATTTCCACTAGACCTTGAGCATCAGTAATACAACCATAAGAATCAAAAAGTGGACAATGGCCCAATTCCCTGAAATCCTCGCCCCTTCCTGAAATAGCTGGAATACCCCTCCCTCTCATTAGCCTATGAAATTACCCACCCCTATAAAAACTGACAACCCCCATACCCTTGTGCCTCTCTCACCTTCTGAGATGGCCCACATTCTTGTCTGTGGAGTGTGTTTCTCTCTAAATAAATCCACTTCTTACTTATCACTTTATCTCTCACTGGATTTTTTTCTGTGATGAGACATCAAGAACCTGAGCTTACAAATCCTGAAACCAGGTGTGTGATCTCAGTTGGAAGACCTTGGGGTTTGTTTTTATATATATATATATACATTTATTTATTTATTTATTGACTGTGTTGGGTCTTCATTGCTGCACACGGGCTTTCTCTAGTTGTGGAAAGCAGGGGCTATTCTTCATTGTGGTGCACAGGCACCTCATTGTGGTGGCTTCTCTTGTTGCAGAGCACAGGCTCTAGGTGTGCAGGCTTCAGTAGTTGCAGCACACAGGCTTAATAGTTGTGGTGCACGGGCTTAGTTGCTCCACAGCATATGGTATCTTCCTGGGGCAGGGATCGAACCAGTGTCCCCTGTATTGGTAGGTGGATTCTTCACCACTGAGCCACCTAGGAAGTCCAAGACCTTGGGTTTAGGCTGGGTTCAAGGCCTGGCACGTGGATTCAAGTCCCAATTTGAGATGCACAGTTTCAGCACCATGCAGCATGCAGGATCTTAGTTCCCTGACCCAGGAAAGAACCTGCGCCCCCTGCAGTGGGTGCTCAGATTCTTAACCACTGGACTGCCAGGGAAGTCCCTGAAAACTTCAACTTTGAAGGCTAGCTCGATATTTAGAGACTAGGCAAGCAAGGAACATTGCTTAGAGGCCAGAAGACAAAGAGCGAAGACCCTGTTCACCTTTATCTACCTTAATCAAGTGGCCAAAGAAACACTTCTCCCTCATAATCTAAATACTCTAAAGGGGAGGACCAGGAAGGGGAGAGGTTAACTGAAAAGACTCACCATTCTTATCCAAGAGAGACTGAACATGACCTAAAGGAACTGTTTCAACAATCCCTTTTTAGACCAAGCTTTCCTTTAAACTCAGTCTTCTGTGAGTGAGGTTTCAGGAAGTAGGCCAGATTAAGTTTAGATAAAACAAATAAATCATTTTTCTCTGCTTATCTGAATCTGTGAGTTAACTCCCTAGCCAAACCTCTACTGAGGTAACCTTGGCAAAATCTTCCAGGAGGCCTTCACCTAAATAACCTCCAAACAGATGTAACTATTCTTTCCTCTTTATCATTGCACTTTATACATATTTAGATTGTTGCACTTGCACAGGATTTATGCTTCCCAGACCTGCCTCCTTCACTAGACTGCTTGCCTTGGGGGAAAATATTGTGCCTGACCCATTTTAACCTTGGTCTAGCATCTTCAACTTGAGCCTCACACAGGACCAACATCTAATAAACAAGTGCTGTCTGAGTTCTTAAAGATGGTGGATTTCAGGTGTGATGTTTTGGGTCATTGACACCTTCCCCCCAAATCATATACACAAACAAATCAGTATTCAGAAAAATTTGGCAGTTTCTTCTTCTCTCCATTCCTTTTCCAGCATGACTGTTAAAAAGTGTGTCAAAATTAATTTCTAAACCTGAATGGATTGACAGTGTCATCCACAATGAAATCTGTTTAAAGACTCTTATGGAGGGCTACCCTGGTGGTGCAGTGGTTAAGAATCTGCCTGCCAATGCAGGGGACATGGGTTTTATCCCTGGTCTGGGAAGATCCCACATGCTGCGGAGCAACTAAGCCCAAGCACCACAACTACTGAGCCTGCTCTCTGGAGCCTGTGAGCCACAACTACTGAGCCCACTCTTGTTGCAGCTACCAAAGCCCATGCACCTAGAGCCCTGCTCTGCAATGAGAGAAGCCACTGCAATGAGAAACCCACAGAGCACAATGAAGACTGGCCCCTGGTCACCACAACTAGAGAAAGCCCATGCACAGAAGTGAAGACCCAATGTAGCCAAAAAAAAAAAAAAACCTCTTTTGGAAATGGGCTCTTGGTTTTTCTGATGTTTCCTAAAATTCTAATGTATACCTTTCTCATCTATTTATTTAGGAGACTCCAGTGAGGGGGTGGGTGAACAAAATTCAGGTTTCTTGCTGGCGAGTCTCACTGGATGCTTACTTGCTCCAGACAAAGCAAGTCCCCTTGCACTTGACTCTTTTCCCACAAGGATGATGATTTCCTGGATCACCTCACAGATTGTTGAATGTTAACCATGTGATATCTTGGAAATGGAATTTTCTGGGTGGTTTTGAATTTCTTTGTGCTTTTCTGTATCTTCTGTAGTAAGTATACATTTTGTCTATAATTGGAAATATCCAACTAACACACTGTTTTGAAAACGTCTTTTATTCCCAGAGTGAACCTCAGCTATAAAAAGTATACTGAGGTATTAGCTAACAGAATCCAACAGCACATTAAAAAAATCATACAGCATGATCAAATGGAGTTTATCCCTGGGATGCAAGGATTCTTCAATATATGCAAATCAATCAACATGATACATCATATCAACAAATTGAAGGATAAAAACCATATGATAGAGGACTGGGGCGGGGAGGGTGGGGGGGACTAGAGGGGGGGCATCAAGGAAGGGAGGGAATACGGGGATATGTGTATAAAAACAGTTGATTGAACCTGGTGTACCCCCCCCCCCAAAAAAAAAACCATATGATAATCTCAATAGACACAGAAAAGCTTTTGACAAAATTCAACATCCATTTATGATAAAACCTCTTCAGAAAATGGGCATAGAAGGAAATTACCTCAACATAATACAAGCCATATATAGAAACCAACAGCCAACATTGTTCTCAATGGTGAAAAACTGAAAGAATTCCCTCTAAGAACAGGAACAAGACAAGGGTATCCACTCTCACCATTATTATTCAACATAGTTTTGGAAGTTTTAGCCAAGCAATCAGAGAAGAAAATGAAATAAAAGGAATCCAAATTGGAAAAGAAGAAGTCAAATTGTCACTCTTTGCAGATGACATGATATTATACATAGAAAACCCTAAAGACTCTACCAGAAAACTGCTAGCACTAACTGATGAATTTTGTAAAGTAGCAGGACAGAAAATTAATGCACAGAAACCTCTTGCATTCCTACACAAACAATGAAAGGGCAGAAAGAGAAATTAAGGAAACTCTCCCATTTACCACGGCAACAAAAAGAATAAAATACCTAGGAATAAACCTGCCTAAGGAGGCAAAAGACCTGTATGCAGAAAACTATAAGACACTGATGAAAGAAATCAAAGATGGTACAAACAGATGGAGGGACATACCATGTTCTTGGATTGGAAGAATCAACATTGTGAAAATGACTATCTTACCTAAAGCAATTTACAGATCCAACAAAATCCCTCTCAAGTTAACCACGGCATTTTTCACAGAACTAGAACAAGAAATCTTACCATGTGTATGGAAACGCAAAAGACCCTAAAGAGCCAAAGCAATCTTGAGAAGGAAAGATGCAGTTGGTGGAGTTAGGCTTCCTGACTTCAAACTATACTACAAGGCCACAGTGATCAAGACAGTATGGTACTGGCACAAAAATAGAAAGGTAGATCAATGGAACAGAATAGAGAGCTCAGAGGTAAACCCAAGCACATATGGGCACCTTATCTTTCACAAAGCAGGCAAGAATATACAATGTAAAAAAAAAAGACAGCCTCTTCAATAGGTGGTGCTGGGAAAACTGGACAGCAACATGTAAAAGAATGAAATTAGAACACTTCCTAACACCATACACAAAAATCAACTCTAAATGCATTAAAGACCTACATGTAAGGCCAGACACTATAAAACTCCTAGAGGAAAACATAGGCAGGACACTCTATGACATACATCAAAGCAAGATCCTTTCTGACCCACCTCCTAGAATAATGGAAATAAAATCAAGAATAAATAAATGGGACCTAACGAAACTTAAAAGCTTTTGTACAGTGAAAGAAACCATAAACAAGACAAGTAGGCAACCCTCAGAATGGGAGAAAATACTTGCCAAGGAAGCAATGGACAAAGGCTTAATCTCCGAAATATACAAGCAGCTCATGCAGCTTAATACCAAAAAAGCAAATAACCCAATCCACAAATGGGCAGAAGATCTAAACAGACATTTCTCCAAAGAAGACATACAGATGGGCAACACGTGAAAAGATGCTCAACATCACTAATCATTAGAGAAATGCAAGTCAAAGCCACAATGAGGTATCACCTCACACCAGTCAGAATGGCCTTCATCAAAAAATCTAGAAACGATAAATGTTGGAGACTGTGTGGAGAAAAGGGAAATCTCCCGCACTGCTGGTGGGAACGTAAGCTGGTACAGCCACTTTGGAAAACAGTTTGGAGGTTCCTTAAAAAACTAAAAATAGAACTACCATATGATCCAGTAATCCCACTACTGGGCATATACCCAGAGAAAACCATAATCCAAAAAGAAACATGTACCATAATGTTCATTGCAGCACTATTTACAATAGCCAGGACATGGAAGCAACCTAAATGCCCATTAACGAATGAATGGATAAAAAAGATGTGGCATATATATGCAATGGAATATTACTCAGCTATAAAAAGGAATGAAATTGAGCTATATGTAATGAGGAAGATAGACCTAGAGTCTGTCATACAGAGCCAGAAAGAGAAAAACAAATATTGTATGCTAACACATATACATGGAATCTAAAAAAAAAAAAAAAAAAAAAAAATTGGTATTGATGAACCCAGTGACAGGGCAAGAATAAGCATGCAGATACAGAGAATGGACTGGAGGACTCAGGGTTGGGGGGGGCGGGGGGCAAAGGGGAAGCTGGGACGAAGTGAGAGAGTAGCATAGACATATATATACTACAAACTGTAAAATAGATAGCTAGTGGGAAGTTACTGCATAACAAAGGGAGATCAACTCGATGATGGGCGATGCCTTGGAGGGCCAGGACGGGGAGGGTGGGGGGAATTTGTGGGAGGGAGGGGATATGGGGATATGTGTATAAATACAGCTGATTCACTTTGGTGTACCTCAAAAACTGGTACAAGGGTGTAAAGCAATTATATTCCAATAAAGAGCTTAACCTGGTGGTCCAGTGGTTAAGACTTCAAGCTCCCAATGCAGGGGGCCCAGGTTTGGTGCCTGGTCAGGGAACTAGAGCCCACACGCATGACACAACTAAAGGTACCGCACACAGAAATGAAGGTCCTGCGTGCTGCAACTAAGACCTGGTACAGCTGAAATAAATAAATCATAAATAAATAGATATTTTAAATAAAGTATACTGAGAGGTGGGTGATGAGTCTTATTTTCCAATTCTTCCACCAACCCAAGTCAGAAGGAGGTGGAGAAAATAGACCTAAACACAAATATGATCAACACACCTTGGTCCCATCTAAAACAGTCTCTATAATGGGATATTGCTTCAGCCATATGTTCAGTCTCCTCATTTTAGAGGGATTTCTGGTAGTCTGATGTTCTGGGTGGGTGCTTGGAGGGTAGGAGAGGGTGCTACAAGGGAATAGGCCTTCTTGCAACTTCAACCTGGACATATTTAGCCCATCTTATCCTGACACCTTAAAAGGCTTTCAAACGAAAAACTGAGAACTCAGAAAAGTCCTCTGGCACTTTTCAAGAGCCCTGAGTTCCATAGTTGGACTGCCTCACCAAGCATGTCTAGTTTATAAGGGGTGATAAATCACTTATCACTCCACACTGCCATAGGTGGAGGGTCTTGTGCACTAGCAGCCCTCTTTTCTCTTCCTCTTCCAGCGACTCACTCTCCCCATGTGGGAAAATGTAGTTTGTGAGACCAGAGAAATTGATTCACATAAAAATAACTGTAAAAGTTCCAGAAGGCTAGACAAAAAACAAGACCAGCAATTTCAGTCTTCCAGTGATGATAGTAATTGAGCTTAGGAAGAAACACCTCCCTTCCTTCCTTTATCAACTCTTCCCCTCTGCTGCTCCCATTGGTGTCCTCACGATTTGTGCAAGGCCAAAGAATCTCTTAAAATGAAATTTCCTTCCTTTTAGGAACCAAAAGTAAACATGTACTCAATTTTTTTTTTTTTTTTTTTTTTTGCCACACCGCACAGCATGTGGGATCTTAGTTCCCTGACCAGGGAACAAACCTCTGCAGCGGAAAAACCACTGGACTACCAGGGAAGTCCCGTAAACATTTATTTTAAATCCACAACATAACCTGTTTTCCTGAATGACTCTTAGTCTTTAACAATAATCTCAGCCCATGGGGTTAGAGGTGGGTGCTGGGAATTTATCTAGGTGGTTGAGCACAGGAGGTAGTATTACCACCTACAAAATTAGGAGTTGACTAAAGGGACTCAGTTTCAAGGCCCTCTCTCCCATCTGTCACTCCCACCTACAAACCAGAATCATGGAATTTAATAATTGCAAGAAATCTTTACAGATTCTGTAACACAACTCTTCATCATACAGATAAAGAAGTTGAGGCTTGCAGTCCTCATCAGAGTGACTGGCACCCAGTAGGTACTCAGTAACCATTAGATTTTTCGTTTCTGGCCTAAGTTCTTCAAAATGACCAGTCCAAGACTATAAGTTTCCGAGTTTAAAATCTGTTTTCTTTGCACTCTATCACACTGAGTTATGTGGTTCTATTGGGTTTATTATAAAGTCATTATAGCCATAAATTTATTTTTAACAGCTTCAATGAGGTACAATTCACCCATACAATTCAACTATTTAAAGTGTACAATTCAATGACTTTCAGTATTTTCAGAGTTGTTTATCTACCACCATAATCAATTTTAGAACATTTTCCTTAGCTTTAAAGAAACTCATGCCCATTAGCATTCACTCTTATTTTCCTTTGTTCCCCCAGCCAACCCTAAGAAACCACTGATCTTTCAATTGCAGTCCTTTGTGACTGGCTTATTTTACTTAGCATATTTTCAAGGTTCATCCATGTTGTAGTCTGTACTTCATTTCTTTTATTGCTGAATAATAAATATTCCATTATATGAATATACTATATTTTATTTGAGTTGATGGATATTTGGCAGAATTTTA
Source organism: Hippopotamus amphibius kiboko (assembly GCF_030028045.1). Taxonomy (NCBI): domain Eukaryota; kingdom Metazoa; phylum Chordata; class Mammalia; order Artiodactyla; family Hippopotamidae; genus Hippopotamus; species Hippopotamus amphibius. Next base: position 34,907,268 of record NC_080202.1, read on the forward strand.
TTTTAAACAAATGTGATCACTGAGCTAGCAGAAGCTTAAAATCAAGATAAATATTTATCTCATATATTTCTATCTTGAATTGATACCTAAAAAAGCATACTTTCTATGAAAACTTTATTATAATCTCGATAATCAACAGACATTTTTCCTCTAAACTCTCTGATGTGTATGATAATACTGTGGAAAGACAAAGTAAAGCCTTGCCCTAAGTTTTCCTGCTCCTCTGACTCCTAGGAAAATAAAGGCATATATATATATATATACACGCCTCTTTTTCTCTTTCTGAGGGTGCTTACTTGGACAATCTATTATATATCTAGATTGTTCAAGTAAGCACCCTCAGAAAGAGAAAAAAGAAAAGAAAAAACAAAAGAAAAGAAAGATCCAGAGCAAGACTCTTCTGGTTTTCAAATGTGAGAGTTAGAAAAGAAGGGGCATTTGGAGCACACACCCAACCAGCTGATGGGCAAAACTAAGACCCAGACATATACACAAACAATATAAAGGTGACTGTAGGGTGAGGGTGAGAAATGAGGACAGTACAGGCTGCAAATTCAGTCATATCTGACCTCATAAGACTTAGTATTTTTACTTTTGTTTTTTTATAGCTTGGCTCCTGCCCAACTTCCATACTGCTTTTGTGGGTCTCCAGCTGGGTACAGATTGGGAGACTTTGGAGAACTAGTTTGCGCTTGGAGACTTGAACTTGTATATACTAAATTGAGGGTGTTTATGATCCTGGTGAAACAGGAGGGAAGGGGGCAGGACACAACCTTTGAAAGAATGACATAGGACTTCCCTGGTGGTGCAGTGGTTAAGAATCTGCCTGCCAATGCAGAGGACTTGGGTTTGATCCCTGGGCCAGGAAGATTCCACATGCCGTGGAGCAACTAAACCCATGTGCCACAATTACTGAGCCTGCGCTCTAGAGCCTGCAAGCCACAACTATTGAGCCCACATGCCTAGAGCCTGTGCTCTGAAACAAGAGGTCACCACAATGAGAAGCCCACACACCACAATGAAGAGTAGCCCCTACTCGCCCCAACTCAAGAAAGCCTGTGTGCAGCAACGAAGACCCAATGCAGCCAATAAATAAATAAATTAATTAAAAAAAAAGAATGACATAGCCCAAGGACATAACATAAACTGATTGGAACCAAATGGGTCCAAGATGGCAGAACATTCGACTTCCAGGCGCCATGACAGTTCCATAAGGATCAAAAAGTGGGTGGTGGCCCAATTCCTGGAAACCCCAGCCCCTTCCTGAAATAGCTGGAATACTCCACCCACTCATTAGCCTATGAAATTACCTACCCTAAAAAACTGACAACTCCCATACCCTGGTGCCTTGCTCACCTTCTGAGATGTGCCACACTCTGTCTGTGGAGTGTGTTTCTCTCTAAATAAATCTCTAAATATACTTCTTACCTATCACTTTGTCTCTCACTGAATTCTTCCTGTGATGAGACATCAAGAACCTGAGCTTCATTAAGTCCTGAAATCAGGTGTATGATCTCAGTTGGACGATCTTGGTTTTTGGCCAAGTTTGAGTCCTGACCTCATGGGTTCAAGTCCCAGTTAGGGTTTTGGCTGGGTTCAAGTCCCAGCTTTGTGGGTTCTAGTCCCAATCTGAGTTTCAGCTGGGTTCAAGTCCTGGCACATGGGTTCAAGTCCCAATCTGAGGTCACGGTTTCACTGGGAGGTAGCTGATTCCCCTACTGAACCCTTCTTTATCCAAATTTTGCCTTCCCTGGTCCTATTCTTAGAGGAGTCAAGACCACAGTACTCCTGAGTCACCTGTTGCAGAGATAAAGGGCTTTCGGGAGTGTCTTCTGCCCCCTTTGCTGAGGCTGTGATGCCGGAAGCTCAGCTTCTCTGTACACCAGTGCCAAACAATCTCAGAGACAGAGTTTTGGGTGAAGTAGAAAAGGATAGCTTTATTACTTTGCCAGGCAAAGAGGGACACAGAGGGCTCCTGCCTCAAAAAACTGTGTCCCAACTTGGAGAGGATGGTGAGAAGTTTTAGAGTGATGGTTCAAAGACCGCGTGATCAGCTTGTGGACATTCATCTGATGGGTTGGTGGTGAGGTTAGTAGGAGTCCGCATCAACAACCTTTAGGTTCCAAATGGTCTGTGGTCTACATGCTTGTGGGCAGCATACCAACTATAACTTCTGTCCATCTGGAAAGGATTTCAGTATCTGCAATACAGCTCAAAGATATTAGCATGTCTATGCCTTGACTAGGAACCAGGACCTTGCCCCAATGCTGCACTATTGTTTCTCGACTTTGTTTCTCCCTTGCCTCCACTCCCCTGCCTTTCCTAATTAACAACTGCTTTAATCTGCTAGTTGGAATTCAGGGAAGGTCATGGAGGCTGAATGAAGCCTATTTCCTGTAATCAAAGAAATGGGAGACACAAAAAGGCTTTTGTGCCCAGGAGCCCCACATGGCCCTGCTCAGTATCAGCTGGAAGAGAACACCAGGAAGTGATCCTTGACTCACCCTGCCTGAGGTTTGAGTGTTGTCATTCCCCACACGTGATTCTCTCCCAGGCAGCTGAGCCCTCAAGTACCTTGCGACTTACTCACCCTAGTGGCTCCACCTCTTTCCTCTACTCTCCAACCCCCTCTCCCCCATTAGCCTGTCCTGTTTCAAGATTAGACGAAATAAGGGTAGCTGGAGCCAGGAAACGCCACCCCCCGAAGTTGGCCGGAAGCAGCAGAGAAGCCCGTGTTTGGGAAAGTGCAAAATGTGGTGTTCGGTTTACCCTTCTCCACAATGCTTTGCACGTCCTCTGTTTAAGGCCACCCTTACTGTCTTTATCCCCAAGTAATTCTATCCTATTCAAGGTCATCTTATCTCTGAAGCAGACCATGTCCCAGTTAAGGATGCTTTCCCTTTCCGTCTGTTTTCCACTTCTCTGAGTATGGAGTTCTCAATCAGAACTGGTCTGAGTCCCTGATCAGCCTCCTTCCCGGTCTAGCTGCGTGACCTTGAGTGAACTATAAGTCTTCCGGACCTACTCTCCTCCTCTGTGAAACGAAGGCCAAACGTCTACCGCGCCCAAGCCTGTGGTGAGCAACAAATGCGAAAGCCCTTTGTGACCTGTAAAAACTAATAACACGTTCGCTATTTTGGACTGCTAGTCACTCTTCCAGAACCCCTCCCTTTCCATTGGGGGTCGCCCCGCAAATCGCGCCTGCGGCGTGCACTTCTCACCACCCTTCTCTCGCGGTCTTTCCTATTGGCGTACGCAACGTCCGCGTGGCGCCGAGTGTTGACGTCACTACTACTCCGACGCATGGTGACGCATTGGCCCCGCCCCCGGCCGCGCCTGGCTTCCCGCGGGTCCCCGCCCTACGGGCCGACGCGGCGCGGCTCCCGCCCCGCCGGTGACGTGCGGCGCGCGCGGCCCGGCCGCTCCAGCAGTTGGTGCAACGGCGGTTGGGCTGAGTGCGCTCGCTTCACCCCTCCCCTCCTCCGGCCCGGGCCCCCACCCCGCCGGGCCCAGCCCCAGCCCCAGCCCCAGCGGCCCGTCCCGCGCGGGCCCTTGTCGCCCCCTCAGCCGGCGACGCCCCGGGCCGGCCGGCCGCCTGCCACCATGGAGCTGGAGGATGGTGTGGTGTACCAGGAGGAGCCCGGCGGCTCTGGGGCCGTGATGTCGGAGCGGGTGTCCGGCCTGGCCGGCTCCATCTACCGCGAGTTCGAGCGGCTCATCGGGCGCTACGACGAGGAGGTGGTCAAGGAGCTGATGCCACTGGTGGTGGCCGTGTTGGAGAACCTCGACTCGGTGTTCGCGCAGGACCAGGAGCACCAGGTGGAGCTGGAACTGCTGCGGGACGACAACGAGCAGCTCATCACCCAGTACGAACGAGAGAAGGCGCTGCGCAAGCACGCCGAGGAGGTGAGGGCCGGCCGGCGGGGAGTGCGAGGGCCGGGCCTGAGGGCGGGCCAGGGGCCGGGGGCCGCGGTCAGTCTCCGGGAGGGGGTGGGGTGGTGAAGACGTGCCGGCCTCCTTGGGGCAGGCCTGAGGCCGAGGCCCGCCGGACTGAGCCCGGCAGCCGCGAGGTCGCGGGACCCCCAGCCGGGTTGGACGCCCAGGCATATAAGTGAGTGTTCAGGAGAAGAGAGTGAGATTGGGGAAGCAAGGCCCGGAGAAGAAGCCACTGCCTGGCCTGAGGGCACCTGGGGTTGGCTGAGAGCGGAGATTTTAGGGTGTTTGCTTGCCTCTTGTAGTTTAGGGAAGTTTCCGACCCCCGTGGGATCGTCAAATGGCTGTTCAAACTTTTACCATGGGCGGGGGTTGGGGGACGCATTTAAATACTCTTGTCTTGGATATGTAACTTCCGTTGGTTCCAGCACCTTTCCTGGGGGTTGCTGCTTTGGGAAGTTAGAGATCTCCCTCTTTCGGTCAGTTTCTTGTTGACGTTTTAACCCTGTTGAAAAAGAGGTTTTATTTTATGTTATGTGTGCCTTGGTTGACACTCTGTCAACATTTAGATGCTGTACAACAATACTCTGTAAATATGGAGAGTATGCAGTTTTATGTTATTGGTATCCCACATCAAAGCGTTCTCCCTTGTCAGGTGGTAACCTTGGACAGTTCCCTTTAAAAACCCTTTGTTTTATAAAGAGGACGGAAACGGGGTGGGGGGTTGGTTCAGGAGGTGTAGGGGTGACAGTTGGCAACCCTTTTCAAAGACTACAGTTTACAGGTGCACTTGGCCAGTTTTTAACTTTAGTACCTCAGCAGTGTGACCTCGGTGCCCTAACCTTGAGTCTGTGAACCTTTTGGAGCTCTGGAGTGCAAGTGATAGGTCTTTGACTTCTTGAGACAGTCAAGGATTTTAGCTTTCAGGTTGTGTTGGCATTATTTCTGTGGAACTTGTCTAATACGGGTGAAGTGTCATATTCATCTTTGTTTGCTGAGCATCTAGCAAACCTGACTAAATATATGGTGATGATAATTATTGGAGGAACGGCATGTTGTCTTTCAAAAATACTTGAAAAGTTTTAAGGATGTGCAGCAGCTCTTTCCTAATACTAAATAGTGCCACCATTTAAACTTTTTGTCGCTTAATACCTTTGTACCAGGTCGAATAGTTTTGTTTTTTTTTAAGCTTGACTATATGATGATTTGTAGTTCTGATTTTGTGATCCTTTGTCTCAAAGGAATGCTATTGAATTTGCCAAACAACGTTGACTTTATTTCAAGAATGTTTCCAAGTATATAGGGAAGGAAAGGTTGAAAAAGAAATCTAAGGATGGAATCACAATTTCCACAAGTTTATTAGCACAGCTTATGGAACACAGATTATGTACTACTCCTGAGATGACTTGCCATGTCTTCATGCTTAGACAGGCCCTTGCCATTTTGTGGATGTACGTGGAAAGACTGTGGAATTAACCAAATATACACACAGTTGAGGAATAGGCCCAGCATGACCTATTACTACAGATAAAAGAAATTTCTCCTTTCAGCCTTAAACTCCTGTCAGTCCATGTAAACATGGGCAAAATGCCAGGGTCACACGTGCCAAGAAAACCATCTGCCACAGGTTGCAGAATCAGAAAATAAAACTTAGCTGCTAGACTCTGGACTGTATATTAATTTCTTAAGTAAATGACTTTTTAAAAATAGATTATCTATGGGGACTTTGGTGATGGCTCAGTGGTTAAGAATCTGCCTGCCAGTTCAGGTGACACGGGTTTGATCCCTGGTCCGGGAAGATCCCACATGCTGCAGAGCAGCTAAGCCCGTATGCCACAACTACCGAGCCTGTGCTCTACAGCCCACATACCACAACTACTGAAGCCCATGTGCCTAGAGCCCGTGTTCTACAATAAGAGAAGCCACCGCAATGAGAAGCCCGCACACCGCAATGAAGAGTAGCCCCTGGTCTATGCAACTGGAGAAAGCCCATGCCCAGCAACGAAGACCAGATACAGCCAATAAATAAATAAGTTTATATAAAAAATAAATTAAAATAGATTTTCTTTGTAATTTATGCTTTTTCAAATATGTCTATAAATTTTCTATATAATGAAACCTTTGGGCAAAGGGCCATGACCTGAGAATACAGAATATTGATGAGCCAACTTCCAGACCACAAATGCAAAACCATCTTTTAAAAAAAAAAATTAATTGATTTGATTGCACTGGGTCTTAGTTGTGGCACGCGGGCTCCTTAGTTGCAGCTCACCTGCTCCTTAATTGTGGCTTGCCAGCTCCTTAGTTGTGGCACATGAAGTCTCACTTGCAGCATGTATGTGGGATCTAGTACCCTGACCAGGGATGGAACCTGGGCCCCCTGCATTGGGAGCTCAAGTCTTAACCGCTGTGCCACCAGGGAAGTCTCCACACCATCTTGTTACCAGTTTTTATGTAAATCAGGTTTTACCCACGTACTCAGAAATTCAGTCTCTCTTAGGCTCACATGCAGAAATGAGTCTGTGTTTAATTTTCTTTCAGTGTTTGTGGCCTTTAAAACGAAGACTATTTACATAAACAGTCTGGTATTATAGCAAAAGTGCCTCAAGGTATTTACAGCAAGAGTACTTCAAAGTATGGAAATTGACCATCACCAGAGAGTGTAAAGTAAATTCTGAGCACCTCTGTGGAGATTTAGAAGGATGTGTAAATAATGATGTTTTAGGAGGTGTGAAGTGCTTTAATCTCTTGCTTGCAGGAATTCTCAACAAGGAATCAGGAATTTAATCTTTATTATAATGATATTACTTAATTTGAATGCCTTCTGTCTTTTTCTTTGCTTATTTGGATTTGTTGTGTGGAGTTACCCTGCTGGTTTTTTTTTTTTTTTAATTTATTTATTTTATTGGCTGTGTTGGGTCTTTTTTGCTGTGCATGGGCCTTCTTTTTAGTTGAGGTGAGCGGGGGCTACTCTTTGTTGTGGTGTGCAGGCTCCTCGTTGCCGTGGCTTCTCTTGTTGCGGAGCATGGGCTCTAGGTGCATGGGCTTCAGTAGTTGCAGTACATGGGCTCAATAGTTGTGGCTCATGGGCTCTAAAGCACAGGCTCAGTAGTTGTGGCACACGGGCTTAGTTGCTCCGTGGCATGTGGGATCTTCCTGGAGCAGGGATCGAACCTGTGTCCCCTGCATTGGCAGGCGGATACTCAACCACTACGCCACCTAGGAAGCCCACCCTGCTGGTTTTGAATCATTAAAAACAATCTGAAGGAGGGCTGATTTTAGATAGATTGGTAACCAGCTTCAACTGCTAATCAAGAAATCTATTATATTATAGCTCACCACTCTCCCCTTTGGGTCCCTCCTCCAGCCATATATATTTTTTTGTATTCTTTAACCAAGTCCTTGTCTGATGCTGTTTCTTTGGCCTAGAATGCTTTTCCCTCAGAGCCTCACCCAGGCTAGCTACCTACTTTGGACTCAGCTTAAATTTCACTTCTTCTGCTAGTCTTTTCCTGTCTATTCTATGCAGAGTAAGCCTTGTGAATCTGTGAACAATTTATCTGTAAATCAGTAATTTAAAAAAAATCTGGAGAAGGAATTCCCTGGTGATCCAGTGGTTAGGACTTGGTGCTTTCACTGATGGAGCCTGGATTTAACACGGTTGGGGAACTAATCCCACAAGCCAAGTGGCATGGACAATAAATAAATAAATAAACAAACAAACTGGAGAGAGATGTTTTTCTTGGGAGGAATACGTTAGTGTTTTTTATGTTTTTGTTTGTGTAACTTGTGATTGTTTTCAAATAGACATGATTTGTTTTGAGTAATTAAAAAAAAAAAGAAAACTTCCCTGAAGTAGGCAAATGAATTAACCTTTTTCTTGGGAATTAAATTTTTTATTATTTTTTAAAAATATTTTTTAAAACTTTTATTGAAATGTAGTTGATTTACATTATGTTAGTTTCAGATGTACAGCAAAGTAAAACAGTTATATATAGGGAATTTAGTTTTAAAGTGAGAGTGTATTTAGCATACACTGGAAGTGGGTGGAAGTAGATTGCACATAAAAATGGAGATGTACCCTCCTCATGCTCCTTGAGTGGTAGCAGCATATATGAAGAGAGAATATCTTTACTGGGAAGAAGATGTTGTGATTATATGATTTTATAACTGCTTTTCTGTGGCTTGTCTAAAAAAAATTGGGGTGATTAAATGCAGAGATGAGAGAGATTACTGAGAATTTTCTAATTAACTTTGCCCCAATGAATCAGCACTTAAAGTAGTAACAAAATTGATGTTTTATATTAAGACTTTAATCAGGTTTTCTTTGGAAGTCTGTGAACATGGGAGTGAGTGATAAGATTTGTGGGCATGAAAGCAGGCATTGATATTGATTTTTTTAAATTGATGTTATAGTTCTCATCCATTCATAAAAATATTTTAATCAAAAGTTAAGGAAATTAATCTTGATTTGTTTGCAAAATAATTTACAATGAAAGTTCACTTCTTTAATATACACTTAAAAAGGAACATTTGAAGTCTTTTCAGTTTGGTTTTTATGACTTTTTATCAAGACAGGAGTGAAGAATAATTTTGAATACTTTAGCTTATATTCGTTGATGGTGGCTATTGAGGACTTAGGATGCTAAAAGTGGAAATTCCATATTTGCTTCAACATTAAGTTTATTTTGTGTCTTTGGCACAGTTGTTATTTAAACTGGTAATCATGGTGGTTCTTTAGATGTTTAGCCTTAATTCTATTATTCTAGTGTCAAAAGGAATTTAATTTCTATTAAGTAGGTTAAGGGGATTCGGTGGTGGTCCAGTGGTTAGGACTCTGAGCTTCCACTGCAGGGGGCATAGGTTCCATCCTTATTCGGGGAACTAAGTGGCGCAGTAGGGGAAAGGTAGTTTGTTTATATGCACGGATGATCTAATAGTATAAGAGAAAAATTTGCTGGTCCATCGGATGTTAACGTTTGACATTAAATTTTCAAAAGTGTTTTAAAACACTTTTTAAAAGTAAAGTCTCTCTGTGGCATCTGTTCAGTGTTTTTTATTTTTGTTTTTTGTCCCCTAAATATTTATTTATTTAGGCTGCGCCAGGTCTTAGTTGTGGCACATGGGATCTTCATTGCAGCTTGAGGGATCTTTAGTTGTGGCATGCAAACTCTTAGTTGTGGCAGGCATGCGGGATCTATTTCCCTGACCAGGGATCAGACCTGGGCTCCCTGCATCAGGAGTACAGAGTCTTACCCACTGCACCACCAGGGAAGTCCCTGGTCAGTGGTTTTTGAAACCAGTATCTTGTGGTATCTTCAAGAAACTAAGGATTTTTGGTCCAAGGATTGGCTGAGGTGCTGACTTTATTGCTCTCTTGGTTCAGTTAGAGCAAGGGTCAGCAGCTTTTTGAATGTTATAGCTTAATTTCTTTAAACTTAAGTTTTAGAATGCTCAAAATACACTTTAGTGCTTCATTGATCTCTGTGTACCCAAAATATTTTGTACATAAAACCAGTACATTTTAAAACACATTTAAAATACATGTTTTCCTATTTAAAAAAAAAACCATTGTTTTTTCTTCTTGAAGTATTTGAAATAAACTTTACACTGCCCCTAGTCAGAGTAGATATGTCCTTGCCCCTAGTCAATCCCTACATCCAGGCCCTTTCTGAGATGAACCGTGTATTTGTTCTCTGTGGGAATGTGTACACTGGTGGGAGGGGGTGTATGTTACCTTTTGAAATGTAGCCAAATACCTGTTCTTTTGTTCCCTTGACTAATGGTTGAGTTATTTTAAAAACACCTTTTTTTTTTTTTTTTGCTGTGCTCAGCACTCATAATGAATATAGCTGTTACCTAAATACATTACTAGGTTGAGATAAGAAATATCAACATAGACTCTTTAATAATGTATGTAATGTGTCTATTCAAAAAGCTGGAGAATGGAAATCAAGAAAGCTGGAGTAGAAATACACATATCAGACAAAATAGACTTCAAAATAAAGAATGTTACAAGAGACAAAGGAGGAGACTTCATAATGATCAGAGGATCAATCCAAGAAGATACAACAATTTTATATATATATGCACCCAACATAGGAGCATCTCATTATATAAGGCAAATGCTAACAGCCATAAAAGGAGAAATCAACAGAAACACAATAGTGGGGTACAGATCATCCAGACAGAAAATTGATAAAGAAACAAAGGCCTTAAATGACACATTAGACTAGATAGCCTTAACTGATATTTATAGAACATTCAATCTGAAAGTAGCTAAATGCACTTTCTTCTCAAGTGCACACAGAACATTCTCCAGGATAGATCACATCTTGGGCCACAAATCAAGCCTCGGTAAATTTAAGAAAATTGAAATCATATCAAACATCTTTTCTGGCCACAATGCTATGGGATTAGAAATCAGTTACAGGAGGGACTTCCCTGGAAGTCCAGTGGTTAAGAGTCTGCGCTTCCAATGCAGGGGGTGCAGGTTCCATCCCTGGTCGGGGAACTAAGCCCACATGCTAGCAGCACAGCCAAAAAAAGAAAAAACTGTTAAAAACACAAACATGAGGAAGCTAAGCAACATGTTACTAAACAACCAATGGATCACTGAGGAAATCAAAGAGGAAATTAAAAAAATACTTAGAGACTAATGACAATGAAAACACAATGGCCCAAAATCTCTGGGACGCAGCAAAAGCAGTTCTAAGAGGGAAGTTTATAGCAATACAATTTTAACCTCAGGAAACAAGAAAAATCTCAATTAAACAACCTAACTACACCTGAAGCAACTAGAGAAAGAGGAACAAACAAAACTCAAAGTTAGTAGAAGGAAAGAAATCATAAAGATCAGAGCAGAAGAAGATGAAATACAGACAAATCAATAGCAAAGATCCATGAAGCTAAAATTTGGTTCTTTGCAAAAATAAACAAAATTGAAAACCTTTAGCCAGAGTCATCAAGAAAAAAGGGGACAGAGCTCAAATCAGTAAAATTAGAAATGGTTAAGAAGTTCCAACTGACAACACAGAAACACAAAGGATCATAAGAGACCACTGCAGACAACAATATGCCAATAAAATGGACAATCTAGAAGAAATGGACAAATTCTTAGGTACAACCTTCCAAGACTGAACCAGAAAGAAATAGAAAATATGAACAGACCATTCACAAGTACTGAAATTGAAACAGTGGTTAAAAAACTTACAACAAACAAAAGTCCAGGACCAGATGGCTTCATGTGTGAATTCTGTCAAACATTTAGAGAAGAGTTAACACCTACCCTTCTGAAACTCTTCCAAAAAACTGCAGAGGAGGGAATACTCCCAAGCTCATTCTATGAGACCACCATCAGCCTTATACCAAAACCAGACAAAGATATCACAAAAAAGAAAATTATAGGCCAAATATCACTGATGAACATAGATGCAGAAATCCTCAACAAAATACTAAGCAAACAGAATCCAACAATGCATTAAAAGGATCATCCACCATGATCAAGTGGGACTGATCCCAGGAGTGCAAGGATTCTTCAATATCCACAAATCAATGAGTGTAATATACTGTATTAATAAAGCAAAGAATAAAAAACATATGATCATCTCAATTGATGCAGAAAAAGCTTTTGACAAAACTCAACACCCACTCATGATAAAAACTGTCCATAAAGTGGGAATAGAGGGAACCTACCTCAACATAATAAAGGCTATATATGACAAACCCACGGCTAACATCATTCTCCACAGTGAAAAGCTGAAATCATTCCCTCTAAGATAGGGAACAAGGTAAGGATGTCCATTGTCACCACTTTTATTCAACATAGTTTTGAAAGTCCTAGCCACGGCAGTCAGAGAAGAAAAAGAAATAAAAGGAATCCAAATTGGAGAAGAAGTAGTAAAACTGTCACTGTTTGCAGATGACATTATTCTGTATATAGAAAAATTCTAAAGCTGCTACCAGAAAACTACTAGAGCTCATCAATGAATTTAGTAAAGTTGTAGGATACAAAATTAACACATAGAAATCTCTTGTATTCCTATACACTAACAACAAAAGATCAGAAAGAGAAATCAAGGAAACAGTCCCATTTATCATCACATCAGAAAGAATGTAATACCTAGGAATAAATCTACCTAAGGAGACAAAAGATCTCTACTCTGAAAACTGTAAGACACTGATGAAAGAAATCGGAGATGACACAAACAAATGGAAGGATATATCATGTTCTTGGGTTGGAAGAATCAATATTGTCAAAATGACTATACTTTCCAAGGCTATCTGCAGATTCAATGCAATCCCTATCAGATTACCAATAGCATTTTCCCACAGAACTAGAACAAAAAATTCTAAAATTTACATGGAAACACAAAAGACCCAGAATAGCCAAAGCAGTCCTGAGAAAGAAAAATGGAACTGGAGGAATCAGGGTCCCTGACTTCAGACTGTACTGCAAAGCTGCAGTAATCAAAACATATGATACTGGCACAAAAACAGAAATATAGATAATGGAACAGGATAGAAAGTGGAGAAGTAAACACATGTACCTATGGTCAATTAAACTGTGACAAGGGAGGCAAGAATATACAATGGAGAAAAGACAGTCTGTTGAATAAATGGTGATGAAAACTGCTACATATAAAAAAAAAATTAGAACACTAACACCATACACAAAAATAAACTCAAAATGGATTAAAGACCAGACATTATAAAACTCTTAGAGGAAAACATAGGCAGAACACTCTTTGACATAAATCACAGCAAGATCTTTTTTGACCCACCTCCTAGAGTAATGAAAGTAAAAACAAAAATAAACAAATGGGACCTAATTTTAAACTTAAAAGCTTCAGCATAGCAAAGGAAACTATAAACAGAAGAAAAAGGCAGTCCACAGAATGGGAGAAAATACTTGTAAACAAAGCACCTGTTAAGGGATTAATCTCCAAAATATACAAACAGCTCTTGCAGCTCTATGTGGGGAAAAAAAAATGCAGAAGATCTAGATAGACATTTCTTCAAAGAAGTCATACAGATGGCCAAAAAACACATGAAAACACATTCAACATCACTAATTACCAGAGAAATGCAAATCAAAAATACAATGCGGTATCACCTCACACCGGTCAAAATGGCCAGCATCAAAATGTCTACAAACAATAAATGTTGGAGAGGGTATGGAGAAAAGGGAACCCTCCTACACTGTTGGTGGGAATGTAAATTGGTATAACCACTTTGGAGAACAGTATGAAGGTTCTTTAAAAAATTAAAAATAGAACTACCACGTGATCTAGCAGTCCCACTCCTGGGCATATATCTGGAGAAAACCATAATCCGAAAGGGTACATGCACACCCATACTCATTGCAGCACTGTTTATAATAGCCAAGACATGGAAGCAACCTAAATGTCCATCAACAGAAAAATGGACAAAGATGTGGTACATATATTCAGTAGAATATTAGCCATAAAAGAGAATGAAATAATGCTGTTTGCAGCAACATGGATTATACTAAGTGAAGTAAGTCAGACAGAGGAGGACAAATATCTTATGACATTGCTTATATGTGGAATCTAAAAAAATGGTACAAATGAACTTATTTACAGAATAGAAATAGAGTCACAGGTGTAGAAAACAAGCAGTTACCAGTGGGAAAAGGGGGGAGTGGAATTGATATATGCACAATTCTATATATAATGTAGATAACTAATAAAGACTTACTGCATAGCACAGGAAACTCCACTCAATACTCTGTAAGGACGTATATGTTAAAAGAATCTAAAAAGAGTGGATATATGTATAACTTATTGCCTTTGCTGTACAGCAGAAACTAACACAACATTTTCAGTAAACTGTACTCCAATAAAAATTAAAAGAAAAAAAAAGAAAGAACAAACAGTACATTTCAAGGGAAAAAAAAAATTTTGGTGTCTAGTGGTTTAGCATAGTTTCCCTGAAAATATTTCAACTGAACAACGGGAAGTTATGTATTAATACAATAGAGAAGTTACCAAGTTGAGGATTTAGAATTATTATTGGGAACTTTAAGAATACCATTCTTTTTTTTATGTCAGTAAACTTTTTCAGTAAATCTTCCCCCCACCCCCCAGCTTTTTATTAGGAAAAATTTCAAACATACAGAAAAACAGAAAGTATGTTTACTATCTATATATTCATTACCTGGATTCAGTAGTTGTTTTATTTATCTACCTACACATACGATATACAACATATAAATATACACATTTTTAAATTGCTGAACATTTCAGCATAAATTACAGATGTTATGACATTTCACCCTTGAAAGCATTGTACCATATAACCATAATTTTATTTACATAGAACATTCTCTAATATCTAATATTCCATTTGAATTAATTTTTAAGAACAGTATATTCAGTTATAGAGATGAGTAAGTTAGTATTTTTATAGTGAACTAATGTCACTCATCTGGAAAGGAAGAAATGATTGCAGCTTAGCTACTTTTCTGTAAGAAATTTAAATCTGAGATCTATAAAACAATTAAAATTAGTTAAAGTTTTTAAGATTGTAGTATAAAATTATTTTTCCCCTTTGAAACTTCGAGATGCAGAAATTGAGAATCTACCCTATATTTAAGTTTTCTCTAGTAACTTTTTTTTTTTCAGTCTTACATATATTCCGGGATATCTTGTTTCTGACTGCTTACCTGCTCCACTAGGATTATAGAGCCTAAGAAGAATTTTTTCCTTGTAATTTGACGTCCTGCTGATTGGCTTCTCTCCAAGGGATGGGTCTAGGATTTTTGTGATTTTGGATTCTGTTATCCTTTAAATTGTATTTTCACTTGCTCTTCCTGCAGGTATTTTTAAAAAATAATTTTATTTACTTATTTACTTAAAGTATATTTATTTACTTACTTCTTTCTCTCTTTATGGCTGTGTTGGGTCTTTGTTGCTGTGCGTGGGCTTCATCTCGTTGACGCTAGTGGGAGCTACTCTTTGTTGTAGTGCTCGGGGTTCTCACTGCAGTGGCTTCTCTTGTTGCAGAGCACGGGGCTCTAGGCGTGGGCTTCAGTAGTTGTGGCTTGCGGGCTGTAGAGCACGGGCTCAGTAGTTGTGGCGTTTGGGCTTAGTTGCTCCGTGGCATGTGGGATCTACCTGGACCCAGGGCCCGAACCTGTGTCCCCTGCATTGGCAGGCCGACTCTTAATCATTGTGCCACCAGAGAAATCCCCTGCAGGTATTCTTTGACAGCTGGGAGGAAACTCCATGATCTTCTGGTTCTTCCTTATCCCATTCCCATAGGTTGATAAACAGGACACATGAATGATCAGAAAGAACAAATATTTACTGAGCCAGGTACTCTTCTAAGATTATGGGAATGTGGCCACAAACAGATCAGACAAGTAAGGTAACACTTGCTTTCTTAGAGTTTATACTGTAATAAAGAATAAACAAACCAGTTAATTATAGATTGTGATAGGTGTTACACAGGAAATAAAAAGGGTGAGGTTATATACAGAGAAAAGAGGCAGGCACCTTAGATGGAACAAACAAGTTTATAAAACGGTAAGCTGTCCATGCAGGAAATAATTCATCTCATTGTTTAGATATGAAGAGTAATTATTTAGATATGAAACTTTAGGCATAATAGAGTTTCTCCTACTCATATTCTTGAAAGTTCACAAAAGTGATGGGAATTCCCCGGCAGTCCAGTGGTTAGAACTCTGTGCTTTCATTGCCAAGGCACTGGTTCATTCCCCAGTCATCCAGCAAGCCATATGGTGTGGCCAAAAAGAAGCAAAAAAAACCCCAAAACAAACAAACCAACCAACCCAAAAACCAAGTAAGAAAATTCACAGAAGTAACTCTCATAAATGCTTTTCTTCTATTATCTGCCTTACTCCTTCTCATATTTGACTTTTCAGCAATATTTGACTCTTTTGGTCACTCTTTCCTTAAGAAACATATTTTGGTTTTCTGACTTTGAAATCTCTTGGTTTTCCTCTTATCTGACCACTCTATGGATTCTTCTGAGTCATATTAGCTTTGGTGTTCCTTGATGCTTTTTCTAAGATCCCCTTAAGTTCTCACTCTGCACACTGCCTAGCTCAATTACCATTTGTTGACTATTCCAAAATGTATATCTCATTCATTCATTTAACAGATATTTATCGAGCACCAACTGTGTGCCTGGTACTGTGTCTGTTGGGGTTACAGTGATGAGTAAAAGAGGCAAGCTTCTTCTCTCATGGACCTGACAGCCTATTAAGAACAGCCTGTCAAGGCCAATCTCTCTGGAGTTTCAGATCATATTACTGTTGTTTATTGGACATGTTGTTTATTTGAACATGTCTCCTAACTGAACTTAACTCCCAAGTTTGCTCATCCTCCGTTCTCATTCTTTGTGAGGGATACTGCGATCTATGTAACCAGATAGCAGGTCACGATTCTTAACTGTTCTTTCTCCTTCATCCCCATTGCTACCTTCTTGTTTTCAATTTTTAAATGTATTTGGAATCTCTTTACCTTTTTTCAAATCTATTTTTACTATTCTGAAGAGCTGAAACTTCTTTCATTCACACTGAATATCAGATTTGGTACAGAGGAAGTACCCATTGAAAATTTCTGAATAAATGAA
This sequence comes from Hippopotamus amphibius kiboko, assembly GCF_030028045.1. NCBI lineage: Eukaryota > Metazoa > Chordata > Mammalia > Artiodactyla > Hippopotamidae > Hippopotamus > Hippopotamus amphibius. Next base: position 34,923,822 of record NC_080202.1, read on the forward strand.
TGGGCAACTAAAACTATCCCATAACTGATCTCTCTGCTTCCCGTATTGCTAACCTACAAACTGCCCATCACACTATACTCCAAAATGGCAATCTGATCAGATCATTTCCACACTTAAAAGCCTTTAGTGACTGTGTCTAAAGTTGTTGAAATGACTAAAGTTTCTAACATACAAGGACTTGTAATCTGACTGCTCCTTATTTTACCAGCCTAATGTTTTCCTTTTAGAGCTATATAAAGGCATTCTCTCTAGGCCTTCTTAAAAGCTGCCTCTTCGCTTGGCATTCTCTTTTCTCTTCTGTTTCCTGGCTGCCATATTCATCTTTCAGGTTTCAATCCTGGCATGCCTTTTTTGACACCTAAGTTTGGATTGTACCCATTTTCTATGTTCCCACAGCATACTGTCCTTGTCTACTGTCCTTGTCCTCTCATAGTACTTTCAGTGTTATAGCTAACTAACCTATTGCTTTAATTCCCACACTAAACTACAGGGATGCATTAGGTATTAGATATTTGTTGGTTGGTTGGATGGTGGATAGATAAGTACGCTAAAGGTCAAATTACAAAGCCTAGTTATTTAAAATTCTCTTTTGTGCATTCAAGTTATTGTCCTTACTGTTGGTGCCAAGTTATGCTAAAACTTCCAAAAAGTTCTTCAATAAGTCTTTTGACTTAGGCATGTACGGAAAAACTGACTTCTCCTGAGTATAGTTATTACAGACAGTTTACCTACATTGTCCTATACTTAACATTCTAGAAATATTTAGGCATTTTAAAAGTTGAAATATTAAGATCATTGGGACTATTGTCAGAGTATTGTAGAGAGTATTTCTGCATTAGCAACAGTTGGGCTAGGTGATCTTAAAAGTCATGTTAGCACCATGATTTTTTGATTGTCTATTTTTTTTTGTTTTTAATTCTGGCTATGCCATTTGGCTTGCAGGATCTTATTTCCCCAACCAGGGATTGAACCCGTGCCCCCTGCCATAGAAGCACGAAGTCCTAACCACTGGACTGCCAGGGAATTCCCTTTCTGATTTTTTTTTTCTTCTTCTTCCCTCAGAGAAAGAAATTTGGAAATGGGAGTGATGGCATCAAAGTCCAAGCCAAGACTATGAGACCTCTTGTAATATACCTCATGGTTAAAAAGTGGTTTTCAGAACTCTGGATGTCATCTGCTTTCCAGAGAAAAAGAGGGGAGAAGAGGTGGTGTCAACCACATCTTTTTTCTCTTAGTCTGCTCAGGCCGTTATAACAAAAATACTCTAGGTTGAGTGGCTTTAACAACAAATATTTATATCCCACTGTTTTGGAAGCTGGGAAGTTGAAGGTCATGGTGCTGGCAAATTCAGTGTCTGATGAGGACCCACTTCCTGGTTCATAGATGGCTGTATTCTCAGTGCCCTCACATGACAGAAGGCTCTGATTAGTTTTTTTAATTTATTTTAGCCACAAATGTTTGTTTTGAAGTTACTGGTTGAGAAATAATTTCTTCTATCTGAATAAATTTGCCACACAAATGACAGTTAAATGCTAAAACTTAATTTTAACTATTTGCTTAGAATTTTTGATAGACATTTCTAATTAGGATACAGTAGTAGTACCATATAGTAACAAATAAAATGGTTAGTAAAACAACGTTGATTTTTTTTTCAAGACAAGTTTATTCTGAAGAATAGCAAATATTTATTTCTTAGGCATTGAAATCTATGTTGATTAAAAGCATCTTCTAGGTTATTATGGTATAAATAAACTTTCTAATTTTAATTATCAGATCCTTAATTTGAATTTTCTTTCAGTTACTTGTCTCCCTAGCCTCATTTTTTGTTACTGCTGCCTATTAAAAAACAAACACCTTTTAAAAAGTTAAACAGGTTGCGCAGAATTGTGGAATCAAATAAAATAGGCTTTTGTAAAACCAGAAAAGTAACTTTTTAAAAAGACTAATGTTTGTTTTTGGTTCTACTGTGAAAATAGTCTACTTGTACTTGTTTGCTGTGATTTGATTTAGGAAACGTTTGACAGAAATTACCCACTCATTTGTTGCTCTGTTTAACAAGTACTTGTATGTATAAGATGCTAAATACCTAAGTCAACCTGCGGGACACTTAACAGAGACAGGGTGGCATTTAATTGGGTTATGTGTCACTGAGTCAACGTATGGGAGGTTTGAAAGTGTGTGATGTACTCAGAGAACTATAAAACATAACATTTATTTTTTCAATATATTTAAGTAGTAAAAATTAGTTTTCCATATGTTCTTTAAAAAACACACAAGTTCTTTTTTTTTTTTTTTTTTTTTTTAAATTTATTTATTTATTTATTAGCTGCGTTGGGTCTTCGTTGCTGTGCACTGGCTTTCTCCAGTTGTGGTGAGTGTTGTGGTGCGTGGGCTTCTCATTGCAGCAGGTTCTCTTGTTGTGGGGCATGGCCTCTAGGTGTGCACGGGCTTCAGTAGTTGTGGCAGGTGGGCTCAATGGTCGTGGCTTGTGGGCTCTAGAGCACAGGCTCAGTAGCTGTGGTGGATGGGCTTAGCTCCTCCGAGGCATGTGGGATCTTCCCAGTGCAGGGATCGAACCCGTGTCCCCTGCATTGGCAGGCAGATTCTTAACCACTGCGCCACCAGGGAAGCCCAACACACAAGTTCTTTTATGTATTTACATAGATGAGTGACAAGAACTGAGGTTGAATCAGGGGTCAGAAAGCTGGACTGTGTATGTTGTGTTTTTGTTTTTTGGGGGTCCTCGCTGTGCTGCATGTGGGATCTTAGTTCCCTGACCAGGGATGGAACCCGTGCTGCCTAAATTTGAAGCACAGAGTCTTAACTACTAGACTGCCAGGGAAGTCCCTGCATTTGTTTTACTTATTTATTTATTTATTCATTCATTCATTTATTTATTTTTAAGCTCTTTATTGGAATATAATTGCTTTACACCAGTTCTTGAGGTACACCAAAGTGAATCAGTGGTATTTATGCATATATCCCCATATCCTCTCCCTCCCGTGACTCCCTCCTACCCACCCTGTCCTAGCTCTCTAAAGCATCACCCATCATCGAGTTGATCTCCCTTTGTTATACAGCTACTTCCCACTAGCTATCTGTTTTACAGTTGGTAGTGTATCTATGTCTATGCTACTCTCTCACTTCATCCCAGTGTCCCCTTCGCCCCCCACCCCCAACCCCACCTCCATGTACTCAAGTCCATTCTCTACATCTGCATCTCCACTCTTGCCCTGTCACTGGGTTCATCACTACCATTTCTTCAGATTCCATACATATGAGTTAGCATACGGTATTTGTTTTTCTCTTTCTAGCTTACTTTGCTCTGTATGACAGTCTCTAGGTCTATCCACCTCATTACATATAGTTCAATTTCATTCCTTTTTATGGCTGAGTAATATTCCATTGCATATATATGCCACATCTTTTTTATCCATTCATTCGTTAATGGGCATTTAGGTTGCTTCCATGTCCTGGCTATTGTAAATAGTGCTGCAATGAACATTATGGTACATGTTTCTTTTTGGATTATGGTTTTCTCTGGGTATATGCCCAGCAGTGGGATTACTGGATCATATGGTAGTTCTATTTTTAGTTTTTTAAGGAACCTCCAAACTGTTGTGCAAAGTGGCTGTACAAGCTTACATTCCCACCAACAGTGCAGGAGACTTCCCTTTTCTCCACACCCTCTCCAGCATTTATTGTTTCTAGATTTTTTAATGATGGCTATTCTGACCAGAGTGAGGTGATACCTCATTGTGGCTTTGACTTGCATTTCTCTAATGATTAGTGATGTTGAGCATCTTCTCATGTGTTTGTTAGCCATCTGCATGTCTTCTTTGGAGAAATGTCTATTTAGGTCTTCCACCCATTTGTGGATTGGGTTATTTGCTTTTTTGGTATTAAGCTGCATGAGCTGCTTGTATATTTCGGAGATTAAGCCTTTGTCAGTTGTTTCGTTGGCAAGTATTTTCTCCCATTCTGTGGTTTGTCTTCTTGTCTTGTTAATGATTTCTTTCGCTGTACAAAAGCTTTTAAGTTTCATTAAGTCCCATTTGTTTATTCTTGATTTTATTTCCATTATTCTAGGAGGTGGGTCAGAAAGGATCTTGCTTTGATGTATGTCATAGAGTGTCCTGCCTATGTTTTCCTCTAGGAGTTTTATAGTGTCTGGCCTTACATGTAGGTCTTTAATCCATTTAGAGTTGATTTTTGTGTATGGTGTTAGGAAGTGTTCTAATTTCATTCTTTTACATGTTGCTGTCCAGTTTTCCCAGCACCACCTATTGAAGAGGCTGTCTTTTTTTTTTACATTGTATATTCTTGCCTGCTTTGTGAAAGATAAGGTGCCCATATGTGCTTGGGTTTACCTCTGAGCTCTCTATTCTGTTCCATTGATCTACCTTTCTATTTTTGTGCCAGTACCATACTGTCTTGATCACTGTGGCCTTGTAGTATAGTTTGAAGTCAGGAAGCCTAACTCCACCAACTGCATCTTTCCTTCTCAAGATTGCTTTGGCTCTTTAGGGTCTTTTGCGTTTCCATACACATGGTAAGATTTCTTGTTCTAGTTCTGTGAAAAATGCCGTGGTTAACTTGAGAGGGATTTTGTTGGATCTGTAAATTGCTTTAGGTAAGATAGTCATTTTCACAATGTTGATTCTTCCAATCCAAGAACATGGTATGTCCCTCCATCTGTTTGTACCATCTTTGATTTCTTTCATCAGTGTCTTATAGTTTTCTGCATACAGGTCTTTTGCCTCCTTAGGCAGGTTTATTCCTAGGTATTTTATTCTTTTTGTTGCCGTGGTAAATGGGAGAGTTTCCTTAATTTCTCTTTCTGCCCTTCTGTTGTTTGTGTAGGAATGCAAGAGGTTTCTGTGCATTAATTTTCTGTCCTGCTACTTTACAAAATTCATCAGTTAGTGCTAGCAGTTTTCTGGTAGAGTCTTTAGGGTTTTCTATGTATAATATCATGTCATCTGCAAAGAGTGACAATTTGACTTCTTCTTTTCCAATTTGGATTCCTTTTATTTCATTTTCTTCTCTGATTGCTTGGCTAAAACTTCCAAAACTATGTTGAATAATAATGGTGAGAGTGGATACCCTTGTCTTGTTCCTGTTCTTAGAGGGAATTCTTTCAGTTTTTCACCATTGAGAACAATGTTGGCTGTTGGTTTCTATATATGGCTTGTATTATGTTGAGGTAATTTCCTTCTATGCCCATTTTCTGAAGAGGTTTTATCATAAATGGATGTTGAATTTTGTCAAAAGCTTTTCTGTGTCTATTGAGATTATCATATGGTTTTTATCCTTCAATTTGTTGATATGATGTATCATGTTGATTGATTTGCATATATTGAAGAATCCTTGCATCCCAGGGATAAACTCCATTTGATCATGCTGTATGATTTTTTTAATGTGCTGTTGGATTCTGTCTGCTAGTATTTTGTTGAGGATTTTTGTGTCTGTATTCATCAATGATATTGACCTGTAATTTTCTTTTTTTGTGACATCTTTGCCTGGTTTTGGTATCAGGGTGATGGTGGCCTCATAGAATGAGTTTGGGAGTGTTCCTCCTTCTGCTATATTTTGGAAGCATTTGAGAAGGATAGGTGTTAGCTCTTCTCTAAATGTTTGATAGAATTTGCCTGTGCATCCATCTGGCCCTGGGCTTTTGTGTGTTGGGAGATTTTTAATCACAATCTCAATTTCCATACTTGTGATTGGTCTGTTCATATTTTCTATTTCTTCCTGGTTCAGTCTTGGAGGATTGTACTTTTCTAAGAATGTATCCATTTCTTCCAGATTATCCAATTTATTGGCATGTAGTTTCTTGTAGGATTTTGTATCTTTTGTATTTCTGCAGTGTCCGTTGTTACTTCTCCTTTTTCATTTCTAATTCTGTTGATTGACATCTTTTCCCTTTTTTTCCTGATAAGTTTGGCTAATGGTTTATCAGTTTTGTTTATCTTCTCAAAGAACCAGCTTGTAGTTTTATTGATCTTTGCTATTTTTTCTTTCCTTTCTTTTTCATTTCTTTCTGATCTGATCTTTATGATTTCTTTCCTTCTGCTCACTTTGGGGTTTCTTTGTTCTTCTTTCTCTAATTGTCTTAAGGGTAAGGTTAGGTTGTTTATTTGAGATTTTTCTTGTTTCTTGAGGTAGGACTGTATTGCTATAAACTTCCCTCTTAAAACTGCTTTTGCTGTGTCTCATAGGTTTTGGGTTGTGTTTTCATTGTCATTTGTTTCTAGGTATTTTTTGATTTCCTCATTGATTTTTGCAGGGACTTCTTGATTGTTTAATAGCGTATTGTTTAGCCTCCATGTGTTTGTATTTTTTTACAGTTTTTTTCAGGTAATTGATATCTAGTCTCATGGCGTTGTGGTCAGAGAAAATGCTTGATACGATTTCAATATTTTTGAATTTACCAAGGCTTGATTTGTGACCCAAGATGTGATCTATCTTAGAAAGTGTTCTGTGTGCACTTAAGAGGAAAGTGTATTCTATAGTTTTGGGATGGAATGTCCTATAAATATCAATTAAGTCAAGATGGTCTAATGTGTCATTTAAAGCTTGTGTGTCCTTATTTATTTTCTGTTTGGATCATCTGTCCATTGATGTAAGTGAGGTATTAAAGTCTACTATTATTGTGTTACTGTCAATTTCCCCTTTTATGGCTGTTAGCATTTGCCTTATGTATTGAGGTGTTCCTATGTTGAATGCATAGATATTTACAATTGTTATGTCTTCTTCTTGGATTGATCCCTTGATCATTATGTAGTGTCCTTCATTGTCTCTTGTAATAGTCTTTAGTTTAAAGTGTAATTTGTCTGATATGAGTATTGCTACTCCAGCTTTCTTTTGGCTTCCATTTGCATGGAATATCTTTTTCCATCCCTTTACTTTCAGTCTATATGTGTCCCTTGGTCTGAAGTGGGTTTCTTGTAGGCAGCATATGTAAGGGTCTTGTTTTTGTATCCATTCAGCCAGTCTGTGTCTTTTGGTTGGAGCATTTACTCCATTTACATTTAAGGTGATTATTGACATGTGTGTTCCAGTTACCATTTTCTGAATTGTTTTGGGTTTGTTTTTGTAGGTATTTTCCTTCTCTTGTGTTTCCTGCTTAGAAAAGTTCCTTTAGCAATTGTTGTAAGGCTGGTTTGGTGATGCTGAATTCTCTTAACTTTTGCTTGTTTGTAAAGCTTTTGATTTCTCCATCAAATCTGAATGAGATTCTTGCTGGGTAGAGTATTCTTGGCTGTAGGTTGCTCTCTTTCAGGACTTTCAATATATCCTGCCACTCCCTTCTGGCCTGCAGTGTTTCTGCAGAAAGGTCAGCTGTTATCCTTATGGGTTTTCCCCTATATGTTATTTGTTGCTTTTTTCTTGCTGCTTTTAATATTTTTTCTTTGTGTTTAATTTTCATTAGTTTGATTAATATGTACCTCAGTGTATTTCTCCTTGGGTTTATTTTGTGTGGGACTCTCTGTGCCTCTTGGACTTGATTAATTATTTACTTTTCCATGTTGGGGAAGCTTTTCACTATAACCTCTTGAAATATTTTCTCAGACCCTTTTTTTCTTTTTCTTTTGGAATGCCTATGATTCGAATGTTGGTGCGCTTAATGTTATCACTGAGGTCTCTGAGACTGTCTTCCATTCTTTTTATTCTTTTTTCTTTTTCCTGCTCTGTAGCAGTTATTTCCCCCATTCTGTCTTCCAACTCACTTATTCGTTCTTATGCCTCAAGTTATTCTGCTCTTTATACCATCTAGAGTATTTTTAATTTCAGTTATTTTGTTGTCCATTACTGTTTGCTTGCTCTTTAGTTCTTCTGAGTCTTTACTGTTTCTTGTATTTTCTTTATTGTGTTATCGAGATTTTGGATCATCTTTACTTTCATTGCTCTGAATTCTTTTTCAGGCATTTTTCCTATTTCCTCTTCATTTATTTGGTCTTGTGTATTTTTACCTTGTTCCTTCATCTGTGACATATTTTTTTGTCGTCTCATTTTCCCCCGACTTTGGATGGGCGGGATTGTGTTCCTGTCCCACTGGGTGTTTGGCCTGAGGTTTCAAGCACTGGAGTTTGTAGGCTGTTGAGTATAGCTGGGTCTTGGTGTTGAGGTGAGAACCTCTGGGAGACCTCACTCTGATGAATATTCCCTGGGAACTGGGTTTCCCTGTTAGTCCAATGTTTTGGACTCAGACCTCCCACCTCAGGAGCTCAGGCCTGAACCTGGGCTTGTGAATCAAGATCCTACAAGCTGTGTGGAGCAGGAAAACCAAAAAAAAAAAAAAGATGGAGCAACAACTGGAAGGTAAAACAACTGCAGTAGCCTAACTGAGGAGGTGGGAAGAAAGAAAAAGAAAAGGAAAAAGAAAAAAAAAAAGCCAGAGAAGGCTTTGGCTGTGGGGGTGGGGCTTAGACAAGGGCAGGGGAGGTTAGGCAATGGGCAGGGCCTACCCTTAGAAAAGGCCCCAGGGGTGGTAGGGAATGGGGCTTAGGCCCAATGAGGCAGAGGAGCCCAGGAATGCCTCTCGTCCTGGGGGCAAAGGACCAGGTCAAGGTACCCAGTGGGCTTCCTGGGCCCGAGTTGGTGGGAGAAATGCTCGGCGCCTCCCCTAGTCCTCCAGTCTTGCTTCCCCTTGGGTTTTCTTCTTCCTCACCCCCTCTTTCCTATTTCCCTACGACCCTCACAGCTGGAGGGGGCACTGGAAGGCAGGAGACCAGACTCTGATGCCCAACAGGCTTCCCAGGGCCAACTGGGCTAGGGTAACGCCTGCGGCACTTCCCCAGATCTCCCAGTTTCATAGGGTCTCTGTCTGCCTCTCTTCCTCTCCCCTGCCTAGCACTCTCCTAGGTCACGAACAGCTGGAGATGGCCCTGGAGTGTGAAAGACCAGGTCCATGAGCCTAGCAGGCTTCCCAGAGCTAGTGGGCAGGGAAAATACTTTCTCTACCTCCCTTGATCTTTCAGTCCCAGGAAGTCCCCTCCCCTGCCTGCCTCTCCTCTTCTCCCCTGCTTTCCTTCTACACCCCTAGGACCAGTGAGACCTAAAGGGGCCCCTAGAGGACTGAAGACCAGGGCTGGGGGTGCAAACAGGCCTCCCGGTGCCAAGTAGGTAGGGAGATTTCCCACAGCATCCCCACTGATCCTCTAGTCCTGCATGGTCCCCCCCACCGCTTTCTTCCTCTCTTCCTCTTCTCCTCTCCTCCCTCCCTCCCACTCCAGTATGACCCACTCAGCCAGAGAGACCAAGGGACCAGACTCGGGAGCCCAGCAGGCCCACCAGGCCCAAGTGGGCAGGGGAACGGTCTTCCGCACCTACCTTGGTCTTCTCCTGGAACATCCCACCACCAGTCTGCCTCTCTTCCTCTTCCCGTGCCATACTCCAATGTCCCCAGGACCATCACATCTGAGAGGGGACCCTGGAGAGTTGGAGGCCAGGCCCAGGAGCCCAGCAGGCTTCCCGGGCCAGTGGGCAGCGGAAATGCCTTCCGCTCCTCCCCAGATCCTCTGATCCCATAGGGTCCCTCTCCTCTTCCGCCTCTCTTCTTTTCCCCCCACCACTTCCCTCCTTTACTTCTAGGACCAACGCCGGGAGGAGCCTTGGAAGGTGGAGGACCTGCCCAGAAGAAGTACCTGGTGGCATCTCCCCTATTCTTCCGACCTGGAGAGATCCCTTCCCACCCCCACTGTCTGTCTCTCTCTCTCCCCACCCCTGTCCACCTCCCCCTGCACGCCCCCAGGATCCTCGTGCTGGAGGGGGACCCAGAGAGTGAAGGACCAGGCCCAGCAGCCCAGTCGGCCTCCCTGGCCAAGAGGGCACATGAAGTGCCCTTTCACCTCCCCATCCCCCAGTCTCAGAGCCTGAACCCCCACCTGATCGCCTCTTCACCTCATTGCCCCTCCTCCCTCCTTCCACACCCCCAGGACCCAGGCAACCTGGAGGGGGCCTTGGAGGGTGGAGAACCCCGCTGGGGCTGCCCAGCAGGCTCCCAAGCAGGGGAGTTCAGCAGGCCTCCTGAGTGGGAGAAACCCAGTTGCGGTTTCAGATCTCCCCAGCCCCCAACGGTCTCTCCAGGCAGGAACCTCCCCCCTCACCCAGCCACCCCACGGGGGTGCTGGTCCTGTCTGGCTTCCCCTTCCCTGCCCCCCTGACTTCCCCCAGGTCCTACCCAGTTGCTCCGGGGTTCCTGTGGTCTGCTTGGGCCTCAGGTCCCCCGCCAGGCTCCGACAACCTATCTATTTTCCTGCATTTGTTTTAAATAGGCTAACTTGATTTTTTTTTCTGTGAAAATTTCACTTTATGTAGTTGCCACCATATTTTTTCGTTGTTTTTTTTTTATTGTAGTAAAACACACAAAAAATTTACTGTTTTAACAATTTTTGAAAACATTTTGTGATGTGGACCGTTGTTTTAAAAAAGTAATTAATTTATTTTTCGCTGCTTGGGTCTTTGTTGCTGTGCACGGTCTTCTCTAGTTTCAGAGATCTGGGACTACTCTTTGTTGCAGTGCATGTGCCTCTCATTGCAATGGCTTCTTTAGGTGCATGGGCTCTAGGCACATGAGCTTAAGTAGTTGCAGCATGCAAGATCAGTAGTTGTGGCTCTCGGGCTCTAGAGCACAGGCTTAGTAGTTGTGATGCACAGGCTTAGTTGCTCCCCAGCATGTGGGATCCTTCTGGACCAGGGATGGAACCTATTATGTCCCCTGCATTGGCTGGTGGATTCTTAACCATTGTGCCACCAGGGAAGTCCTGATGTGGACCATTTTTAAAGTCTTTGTTGAATTTGTTTCAATATCACTTCTGTTTTACTTATTTATTTATTTATTTGGCGACATTGGGTCTTCATGGCTGTGTATGGGCTTTCTAGTTGCGGTGAGTGGTTCGTTGTGGTGTGCGGGCTTCTCATTGTGGTGGCTTCTCTTGTTGAAGAGGATGGGCTCTAGGCCCATTGGCTCAGTAGTTGTGGCACGTGGGCCCTAGAGCAAGTGGGCTTCATTAGTTGCAGCATGTGGACTCAGTAGTTGCAGCATGTGGGCTCAGTAGTTGCAGCATGTAGGCTTAGTAGTTGTGGTGCACGGGCTTAGTTGCTTCACAGCATGTGGGATCTTCCCAGACCAGGGATCAAACCTGTGTTCCCTGAATTGGCAGATGGGTTCTTAACCACTGTGCCACGAGGGAAGTCCTTGCTTCTGTTTTATGTTTTGATTTTTGGCCCCGAGACATGTGGGATCTTAGCTCCCCGACCAGGGATCGAACCCACACCCCCTGCATTGGAAGGTGAAGTCTTAACCACTGGACTGGAAGGGGGGTTCCCAGTTTTAACAGTTATTTAAGTGTACAATTCAGTGGTATTAAATACATTCATATTATGGTGCAACCTCACCACCCTCCATCTCCAGAACTTTTTCATCATCCCAGGCTGAAACTCCATACCCATGAAACAATATCTCCAGTTTCCCCGCTCTCCTAGCCCCTGGAAACTACCATTCTGTTTCTGTCTGAATGAATTTGACTATCCTAGGGACCTAATATAAATGGAATCATATAATATTTTCCCTTTTATGTTCGATCTATTTCACTTAGCATGTTTTTTAGGGTTCATCCATTTTGGACCATGTATCATAATTTCATTACTTTTTAAGGCTAATTTTCCATTATGTGTATATAAAAGTCTCTTATTAGATACATGATTTGCAACTTTTTTCTCCCATTCTGTGGGTTATCTTTTTACTTTCTTTTTTTGTTTGTTTGTTTTTAATTAATTTATTTGGCTGTGCTGGGTCTTAGTTGTGGCCTGCCAGATCTTTAGCTGCAGCATGTGGGATCTAGTTTCCTGACCTGGGCCCCCTGCACTGGAACCACCAGGGAAGTCCCTCTTTTTACTTTCTTGATGTTGTCCTTTGAAGCACAAAAGTTTTTAATTTTGATGAAGTGCAGTTTATCTATTTTTTTATTTGATTGCCTGTGTTCTTGGTATATATTTAAGAAAGCAGCTCATAGTCCTGTGTTTTACACCTGTGCTTTCTTCTAAGAGTGTTATGTTGATAATTTTAACTCTTACATATAGGTATCTGATCTATTTTGAGTTATTTTTTATATATGGAGTCCAATTTAATTCCTTTATGTTGGATATCCAGTTGTCCCAGGAGCATTGTTGATGAGACTATTCTTTCCTCATTGGCACACTTGTTGAAAATCAACTGACTATAAATGTGAGGGTTTATTTTGGGACTCTCCATTCTATTCCATTGATCTTAGTGTCTGTCTGTAGGCCAGTACCACCTTGTCATGATTACTGTAGTTTTATGTAGTTTTGAAATCAAGAAGTATGTCCTCTGACTTTGTTCTTCTTTTTCAAGATTGTTTTGGTTTTTCTGGGTCCCTTGAATTTCCATATGAATTTTATGATTAGCTTGTCAATTTTTGCTAAGAAGCTAGCTGGGATTTTTATAGGAATTTCATTGAATTTGTAGATCAGTTTGGAGAATTTTGTTCTCAACAATATTGAGTCTTTTGATTGATGAACATGGGATATCTTTCCCTTTATTTAGATCTTTAATTTTTTAACGTTTTATAATTGTCAGAGGATAAGTTTTGCACTTTCTTGGTTACATTTATTTCTAAATATTTTGTTCTTTTTGATGCTATTGTAAATGGAACTTTCCTTCCTTTCATTTTCTTACTCTTTCCAAATGTTTAGAATACACTTCATTTTTGTATATTGATCTTATATCCTGCAGTCTTGCCAAACTCATTTATTAGTTCTAATAGATGTTCTTGTGGGTTTCTTAAAATTTTTTATATGCAATATCATATCATCTGCAAATAGAGGTAGTTTTACTTCTTTCAGACGTGGATGACTTTTATTTCATTTTCTTGCCTAATTGGCCGGACTAGAACTTCTGGTGTAATAATGAATAGAACTGGCAAGAGTGAAATTTTTGTCTTGTTCTTGATCCTAGGGACAAAACATTCAGTCTTTAACCATTAAGTATGATGTTAGTGGGGTTTTTGTAGATGCTGTTTATCAGGTTGAGAACCTTCCGTTCTCTTCTCACGTATAGAGTGTTTTCATTATGAAGGGTTATGGAGATTTGTCAAATGCTTTTCTGGTAACCATTTAGATAAGCCATTGCTGTTCAAATACATTTTTATGATTGGGTGTTTGTTTAATATTTTGAAGTATTTTGCTTTTGACAAGATGGAAGTTTAATTTTAAAACTCAAGTTAACTTTGAGTAGTATAAAATTAATCTTTAAGAAAGCCATATGTGTGCATCTGAAAATTAAGATTATATGTATGTGAGAAGTTAAAATAACTATCCTATTCACTCTGATAGGATGGTCGGGGAATGCCACTAGGGACATAACATTTTAGTTGTGACATGAAGGTTGAGGAGGAGACTATCAGGGAGAGTGTTCTAAGCAAAGGAAATAAGCCTTTAAAGTAGGCAGCAGTTTAAAATGAGGAGTCATCCTTCCTAGAGGAAAGGGAGGGGATGAGGTAGGAGAGGTATGGTGTTAGTGATTAGTCACTGGGCCTTGCAGGCCGAAGTGGAGATTGGGTTGTAGTCTAAGATTGTGTTCTAGTAGGAAGCCATTGATGATCTTTAGTCAAAGCTATAAGAAACGCGCATGCACACACGTGCACACACAGGCACACACACACACCCCTACACACAAATACATATATTTAAAGTTTATCTTTAATACTGTGCATGCTAATGTATTTATTGTGAAATCATATGATGCTGAGGTTTCTTGGGGGAAAAGAGGATGAATAAAGGTACAATAAGATTTGCCATGTGCTGATAATTGAAATTAGGTGATGGTGTATAGGGGTTTATACCATTTTTCTCTACATTTTAATGCATTTTTAAAAATTCCCATTAAACATTTTCAAAAATAGAAAAACAACTGTAAAGAAATGATTATTCATTGTTTTTTTTTCTTTGTAGATATTTTCTAAATGTTCTCCAATAATAGTGTTTTTTGGGGATTAATTTTCTGATTTTTTTTTTTTTTAGTAATAGAAGAATATTTTCATAACAGAGTCGGATTTGAAATAAACCACATTGTCAAACTTTAAGATCTGTAAATTAACATCAGAAATGTAAAATATTGATCACATTCCCAAGGAAGCAGAAAACTATAATGAGGTCAGTAGAGCATTACTTAGCTGATGTTTCCCATTGTTGTA